>NC_064620.1:21205800-21506000 GCF_023898315.1 Schistocerca nitens | reverse complement strand
CTGTGGAAATTTGGACGTCTTTCCCGTGTGCGCAATAGAAACGATAAGATTTTCAATACAGCTACTGTTTACAAATAAATCTGACACCGATTAGATGGAAGATGCGCATAACAACCTGTTTCAAAAAAATAACTTATTCCTCTCTTACCACTCTGCTGCCATTATACTTTACGTTGTCTTAATTGATAATTAGTGCAATCGCCCTTGTTTTTAATGTCACGCGCTCATTTAGCGAAAGGAAAAGAATATTTAACTAAAGACCGTGCATGTTGTTGTTGTTGTTGTTGTTGTTGTCTTCAGTCCTGAGACTGGTTGATGTAGCTCTCCATGCTACTCTATCCTGTGCAAGCTTCTACATCTCCCAGTACTTACTGCAATCTACATCCTTCTGAATCTGGTTAGTGTATTCATCTCTTGGTCTCCCTCTACGATTTTTACCTCCCACGCTGCCCTCCAATGCTAAATTTGTGATCCCTTGATGCCTCAGAACATGTCCTACTAACCGGGCCCTTCTTTCTGTCTAGTTGTGTCACAAATTCCTCTTCTCCCTAATTCTATTCAATACTTCATCATTAGTTATGTGATCTACCCATCTGATCTTCAGCATTCTTCTGCAGCACCACATTTCGAAAGCTTCTATTCTCTTCTTGTCCAAACTATTTATAATCCATGTTTCACTTCCATACATGGCTACACTCCATACAAATACTTTCAGAAACGACTTCCTGACACTTAAATCTATGCTCGATGTTAACAAATTTCGCTTCTTCAGAAACGCTTTCCTTCCCATTGTCACTCTACATTTTATATCCTCTCTACTTCGACCATCATCAGTTATTTTGCTCCCCAAATAGCAAAACTCCTTTACTACTTTAAGTGTCTCATTTCCTAATCTAATTCCCTCAGCATCACCCGACTTAATTCGACTACATTCCATTATCCTCGTTTTGCTTTTGTTGATATTCATCTTATATCCTCCTTTCAAGACACTGTCCATTTTGTTCAACTGCTCTTCCAAGTCCTTTGCTGTCTCTGACAGAATTACAATGTCATCGGCGAACCTCAAAGTTTTTATTTCTTCTCCATGGATTTTAATACCTACTCCAAATTTTTCCTTTGTTTCCATTACTGCTTGCTCAATATACAGATTGAATAACATCGGGGAGAGGCTACTACCCTGTCTCACTCCCTTCCTAACCACTGCTTCCCTTTCATGCCCCTCGACTCTCATAACTGCCATCTGGTTGCTGTACAAATTCTAAATAGCCTTTCGCTCCCTGTATTTTACCCCTGCCACCTTTAGAATTTGAAAGAGAGTATTCCAGTCAACAGTGTCAAAAGCTAGCTCTAAGTCTACAATTGCTAGAAACGTAGGTTTGCTTTTCCTTAATCTTTCTTCTAAGATAAGACAGTGCATACTGCATTTTAATCTTTATATTGGCGACACTGGTTTCCAGTGTAATATAGCTAAAGCGCCCTCTGCTGGCATTAGCTTCTTGTATAAATACCTCGCGTAATCTGAGTGTTACCAGCAACTACCATCTACTCACATGTTTAACTTGATGATGATTTTTTTTCCAGAATATTTTGCGGTATGTTAAATAATGTAAACGGTATGTAAAATAATAAACGGCATGTAAAATAAATAATAAACGGCATGTAAAATAATGGCTATAAATATTTTATATTTTTGTATTTCATGCATCATTCATACTTGTATAGATTTAGTCTTAGCTAATTGAACCTGGTCGCTTACACAGTATTTATATTTACAACAGATCTGAAGATGGCCTTAAGCCGAAACCGGTAATGAAGTGTATAGAAATCTCTGTGTGTCAACAGTAAAATGATTGCGCACTCATTTACAGACTTCATGTCTTCAATTGATAAGAATCGACTACGGCACAACTCAAGTGAAATGATTAAAGATGGCCGGTGCTTGTGGCCGAGCGGTTCTAGGCACTTCAGTCCGGAACCGCGCTGCTGCTACGGTCGCAGGTTCGGGTCCTGCCTCGGGCATGGATGTGTGTGATGTCCTTAGGTTAGTTAGGTTTAAGTAGTTCTAACTTCTAGGGGCCTGATGACCACAGATGTTAAGTCCCATAGTGCTTAGAGCCATTTGGCAGCACATTAGGGCAATTACTGTTTGGTAAATTAGTAGTGAGCCAAAGAGTAATTGTTTGAAGTAATATTGAAAAAATCCCCTGGCAGCAGAGCTTGTGCACAAGTGTTGTTAAAAATACACGCGAAAGATAAAAGTTAATGAATGTTGCAATAATAACTTTAGGTAATATAATTCAGTTAAATAAAGTAATTTTAAATGCGCTTTGAAATAAACGAGACTGAATTCAGTGGAACTGAAGCTCACTATTTTCACCACAAAACTTACGTAACATCATGGTACTGATTACTTGATAGTAGCAGATTTAGAGAAAACGCAAATTAATTGAACTTTAATTAAATAGATTGTAATAGTATTCCTTATTAATTTTTAAAGTTTGAAAGGTTACATGACTGGCAACTAATCATGTGCTTGATTATGACAAACTGTAATACATTACTGATAACGAAATTTGAACCAGCAAAGGAAACTGGCACACTTTAAATTATTCATTCAGTTCTTTTCCTTCTCACAGACTATTGGATTAGCAGACACAGGAAAGTTTCGGACCCCATCTAGGTTACAATGACTTGAATTGAAGAGTATAATAGGAAAATGTTACTGTCTCAGTTATTATTTGAAAACTGGTGAAAAGCAAGTCCTGGTAATACCTCACAGTTTCTACACAAGTGAATGATTTTATATGATTTTACAGTTTTTTGTAATCGTCGAGGTGCTGTAGTCGGCTTAGGCAACAACGTTCCTTCAACTTGGCCAACACCCTTGCTGCCACAGCAGATTCGGTGGGAGAATGTTGATGTAATACGTGTTTCCTTTTCCTTCATCTGCCCACACTTGCCATGGAACGGTGCCTCCCAATAAATATAGGATGAAGCGAAATTCGCGCATTCGTGTTTCGCAGCTCGACTCCTCACATGCCAGAGATAAAAAAAAGTCCCCCACGAAATTTCGTCCAGCGAGTACATCTGGCAGGAAAAGGACGTTAAAGAGTGGCAATCTGGCAACACTGCAACCGCATGAATGGTACAACCTCTGTCAGCATATAACAGTTGTGCACTGAATAGAGTTCTATGTTAGTAGGCAGGAGGTCGAGGGTTCGATTCTGGGGTAGGACGCATTTTTTATTAGCTAATTTCATTCTGACATTTCATACTGTATTATACATCGTTTCTTAGGTCACATGTATCCTAAATTTACAACGCTGAACGCAACAAGTACGTGGTTAGACAAATAATAAATAGACAGTTGAAAATAATAACTTGTCATAGGTCAGAATAACTACAAAAACAATATCGATATCGAGGTGCTAAAGATGATAGCACAGTACAATAATCCCACATCTACTTGTCATTTGGAGGTGCACCATCATGTTGGAACTATATCCCCGCCAAACATGTAGTGGAACATCTTCCAGCGTATTAGGCAGATAGTCTGAGAGGAATGCATGATGCCTTCGTGCAGTCAATCGGTCAGGCAACATGTAGGAGTCCAGAGACCTGTCGCCAAATCTTATGGCCCAGACATTGATACCAAAGCGAACTTGATATCCACGGTCGTGGGTGACGTGCAGGTTAACCTCGCGTGAAGACATCCTCATGAGTGAATGCTCCTTCATCCGATCATATTACGGTGTTCACGAAGTCATCGTTAGCTTCCTGTTGTCGTTGGAATCATTCACAGAACTGCATCCACTGATGGCGATCTGCAGGATGCAGGTATTGATTGAAAGTATAGTGATAGGCGTGCATCGCACGCTCTTGCGTGCAGCACGTTTATGACCGTGCGTTGCGACACATGCAGCTACCTTGCTACGTTACGTATATTTCGCTGAGGTTGTTGGTGTATGACCTCCAGAATAGCTTGCTCAGTAGTGGAGTACGGCGAGTCTGTGGACGACTTCTGTCTCGCCATGGTGGAAAGAGAGAAGCTAACTCACGAAGGCGCAGCTCCAGACGACGAAACACATTTTCATATGAATGACGTCGACGAGGATACCTAGCAGCATATTAACTGACGGCAACACCAGCCCGGTTATCAGATGCACCAAGTACCAGAAGCATATCCACATATTTCTCGTTTGTATATGCCGTACGCCTGCCACGCTGGGTTAGAGGTTTACAATGACAAAATTCGAATCGTGTACGCATGTACATTGGAGTCTGTCACGGGGGCCTTACTCCGCTCGCAACTAGTCCATGTCTGCTGGACAGCGCATACAGTATGAACAAGCAGGCAGTCCTGCGCGCTCTTCCACCTAATGCACATTACCCTTCTAACAGATATTGTTCTGCATGATTCATCCCGACACCGCTAATTGTGGGTCGTTCGGTTTCGAATTACACTGTTTCCCTAATGTTAATAGAAGTGATGTTTGCACAATCGAATCGATAGAATAAAAATAATAATAGTAATAATAGATAATAGAATACTTGTGCTATACCAATATTGACATACTCATTTGGAGTAGTGAAATGGAGTAACACAGACCTAGAAGCACTCAATACACTTACACGATCACAATGCCACAAAATAAAATACATCACATACATTCAGCAACAGAAAGATTCACATTAAGCAGAAAGGAAGGAGGAAGGGGATTTATCGACATAAAAACCTACATTTTGGACAGGTAGACAATTTAAGAGAATTCCTTATAGAACGAGCAGAAACTAGCAAAATACACAAAGCAATCACTCATATAAATACATCGGCTACACCATTGCAATTTCATAACCACTTCAACAACCCTTTAGATCACATAACATCAACAGATACGAAGAAAGTAAATTGGAAAAAGAAAACACTACATGGCAAGCATCTAACACAGCTACACATCGATCAAGACGCATCCAACACATGGCTAAGAAAAGGCAATATATACAGTGAGACGGAAGAATTCATGATTGCAATACAGGATCAAACAATAAACACCAGATATTACAGCAAGCATATTATTAAAGATCTCAATACCACAACAGATAAATGCAGACTTTGCAAACAGCAAATAGAAACAGTAGATCACATCACAAGCGGATGTACAATACTAGCAAACACAGAATACCTCAAAAGACATGACAATGTAGCAAAAATAATACATCAACAACTTGTCATAAAACATAAACTAAGAAAACAACATGTTCCCACATACAAGTATGCACCACAAAATGTACTGGAGAATGATGAATACAAATTATACTGGAACAGAGCCATTATAACAGATAAAACAACACCACATAACAAAAGAAAATGGTTCAAATGGCTCTGAGCACTATGGGACTTAACATCTATGGTCATCAGTCCCCTAGAACTTAGAACTACTTAAACCTAACTAACCTAAGGACAGCACACAACACCCAGCCATTACGAGGCAGAGAAAATCCCTGACCCCGCCGGGAATCGAACCCGGGAACCCGGGCGTGGGAAGCGAGAACGCTACCGCATGACCACGAGATGCGGGCTACCACATAACAAACCTGACATCATACTCACCAATAGAAAGAAGAAATTAACAAAACTAATCGAAATATCCATACCCAATACAACAAATATACAGAAGAAAACAGGCGAAAAAATTGAAAAATGCATCCAACTGGCTGAGGAAGTCAAGGACATGTGGCATCAGGATAAAGTTGACATTATACCAATTATACTACCAACTACAGGAGTCATACCACACAATATCAACCGGCACATCAACGCAATACAGCTACATCCAAACGTATATATACAGCTACGGAAATCTCTAATTATTGATACATGTTCAATTACCCTAAGGTTCCTAAACGCAATGTAACATATACCGTACAGTTAATGGAAGTCACGCTTGATCCAGGTCCGCGTCACTTTACATTTGTAACCAGACATAACGTCTGAGAAATGAAAGGAGTAATAATAACAATAATAATGCCCTGAGATACATACTATACAGCATGCGGTTACCAGACTCAGTGTTGACAGTCTTAATTAGGGGGACCATGGTGATAACACATACAAATAGTAATCGAGTTTGGACACTACTCGCAAAGCACGTTGCTAGTCCTAGTGGTAACATAAGGCTCTAAAGAAATGTAATGGACCTGAACGAGCCAAGATTAGTAGTTGGTTCTAATCTATGGGACCATTGGAGGAGGGTGCAAAGAAAAGAGGTTTCGCACCTAGTAGATGAAGTTGTGCGAATAAGATCACCCCCACGACGTGGAAAGGGCTTCTTTCAAAGCTGACCAGTCTTCCACTTCTACGATTGTAGTATGTCAGTTTAAACGTTTTCTAGAGGACCCGCTGCAATCGCTGTTGACGACTAAGATGCCAGATATTGTACCACCTGGATTAAATTTACCTAAGTAAGAAACATATGCCATAACCTAGGATCGAACCGTCGACTTCCTGCATGCTAACTCAAAACTGTATCCACTGCACCAACTGTACATCACAATTAATTTAAACTGACAGATGTACACTCCTGGAAATGGAAAAAAGAACACATTGACACCGGTGTGTCAGACCCACCATACTTGCTCCGGACACTGCGAGAGGGCTGTACAAGCAATGATCACACGCACGGCACAGCGGACACACCAGGAACCGCGGTGTTGGCCGTCGAATGGCGCTAGCTGCGCAGCATTTGTGCACCGCCGCCGTCAGTGTCAGCCAGTTTGCCGTGGCATACGGAGCTCCATCGCAGTCTTTAACACTGGTAGCATGCCGCGATAGCGTGGACGTGAACCGTATGTGCAGTTGACGGACTTTGAGCGAGGGCGTATAGTGGGCATGCGGGAGGCCGGGTGGACGTACCGCCGAATTGCTCAACACGTGGGGCGTGAGGTCTCCACAGTACATCGATGTTGTCGCCAGTGGTCGGCGGAAGGTGCACGTGCCCGTCGACCTGGGACCGGACCGCAGCGACGCACAGATGCACGCCAAGACCGTAGGATCCTACGCAGTGCCGTAGGGGACCGCACCGCCACTTCCCAGCAAATTAGGGACACTGTTGCTCCTGGGGTATTGGCGAGGACCATTCGCAACCGTCTCCATGAAGCTGGGCTACGGTCCCGCACACCGTTAGGCCGTCTTCCGCTCACGCCCCAACATCGTGCAGCCCGCCTCCAGTGGTGTCGCGACAGGCGTGAATGGAGGGACGAATGGAGACGTGTCGTCTTCAGCGATGAGAGTCGCTTCTGCCTTGGTGCCAATGATGGTCGTATGCGTGTTTGGCGCCGTGCAGGTGAGCTCCACAATCAGGACTGCATACGACCGAGGCACACAGGGCCAACACCCGGCATCATGGTGTGGGGAGCGATCTCCTACACTGGCCGTACACCACTGGTGATCGTCGAGGGGACACTGAATAGTGCACGGTACATCCAAACCGTCATCGAACCCATCGTTCTATCATTCCTAGACTGGCAAGGGAACTTGCTGTTCCAACAGGACAATGCACGTCCGCATGTATCCCGTGCCACCCAACGTGCTCTAGAAGGTGTAAGTCAACTACCCTGGCCAGCAAGATCTCCGGATCTGTCCCCCATTGAGCATGTTTGGGACTGGATGAAGCGTCGTCTCACGCGGTCTGCACGTCCAGCACGAACGCTGGTCCAACTGAGGCGCCAGGTGGAAATGGCATGGCAAGCCGTTCCACAGGACTACATCCAGCATCTCTACTATCGTCTCCATGGGAGAATAGCAGCCTGCATTGCTGCGAAAGGTGGATATACACTGTACTAGTGCCGACATTGTGCATGCTCTGTTGCCTGTGTCTATGTGCCTGTGGTTCTGTCAGTGTGATCATGTGATGTATCTGACCCCAGGAATGTGTCAATAAAGTTTCCCCTTCCTGGGACAATGAATTCACGGTGTTCTTATTTCAATTTCCAGGAGTGTAGTTACTCCACATGTGGTTACAGTGTTGCCAGACTGCCACTCTTTAACGACCTTTTTCGCAGGACGAAATTTTGTGTTTCACCCTATATATATATATTAATAAAGGAAGAAAGTAAAATCATCAGAAAAATACTACAGCCAAAGAAAAGAAGAGGGCTATAGACCACAATCTCATCAAACAACTGAGAAATTGTCCAGCCTTGCAGTAGACAATAGAAAAAGGCGATTAAAATTTTATAGCTACGTCTCTAGGCTTCCCAAACCAAGACAGAAATATTCTTAAATACATAGAAGGACTTAAAACTATAGCCAGGACACAAGATGTCAAAAAGGACCTACAAAGCTCAGATAAATTATTCAGATATTGTGGAGAAAAGGGTACTAATGGAGAAATTTGGCAGATGGGAAGTGAAGTCTGAGAACGGAGCTACCAAGAAAGCAGGAACAAAATGGACAGAGGAAAGGAGAGAACCCATGCAGAAAAAAATGAGAGCAGTGTGAAAAAAAGGAAAAATAATCAAGAAGCTTCCCGTGATCCAGCAGGGTCTAATATATATTTGTGTATTCGGTGATTAGAACACATGCAAATTTTGAAACTTATAATCTTTATAATATTCTTAGCTGTGTGGAACGAAGCGTTCGAGGTATTTGTCCGCTCTACTGCAGGTCGATGACATATTCAGCTTTACATTTTCGTGTGATGTACTCATAATACCTGATTGCGGTATCAAAATACATTTAGGTGTGACTTTTGTGCGGGTGTCATCGCTATGGACTATTTCATTATATTTAATGTTAGCCTCTCCTTTGATCGATACCAATTTCATCTTCATTGTCGTTTCCCATAGTGGGTTTCATAATGCCGATAACCAGCAGATTAATTTCGTTGACTATGATGAGTGCCTGCATATACTGGAGCAAGATTCTACAAACCGTTAAAATCATTCTTTTTTTCCTTTTGGTTCTACAAGTAATGTAAAGCTATTAATACAGCTGTGCTTTGTGTATAAAAACTGTCACTGGAAACTGAAATCAATTCGTTGACGTACCGCGCTAATTGTAATAACCTTCGCTGGAGAAACCAACGTTTCCGTCACGTTTACAGTGTCCTGTGTCTGCTTACGTGCTTTAGGTTCAAAAATGGCACTGAGCACTATGGGACTTAACTTCTAAGGTCTTCAGTCCCCTAGAACTTAGAACTACTTCAACTTAACTAGCCTAAAGACATCACACACATCCATGCCCGAGGCAGGATTCGAACCTGCGACCGTTGCGGTCGCACGGTTCCAGACTGTAGCGCCTTTAACCGCTTGGCCACCCCGGCCGGCGTGCTTTAGGTATCAGGAGTCACTTATAGTTTGTCGTTTCCGCTCACTAAGCATGAAGTTGAGATATAATTTTATGTTCTGATTGCTCACTTATGGCAGATCGAGGGGCAACTTTGCTACAATCCACCTGCATCTACATCTACAGCTTCAGCTACATCTGCACAGATACTTCGCAAACCACCGTACGTGCGTGACGGAAAGTACCCTGTACCACTACCAGTCATTTACTTTCTTGTTCCACTCTCAGACATATCGAGGGAGAATCGACTAACTATATGCCCCCGCCCCCCCCCCCCCCCTTATAAGCCCTAATTTCTCGTATCTTATCTTCATGGTACTTACGGGCAGTGTACGTTGGCGGCAGTGGATTCGTGTGGCAGTCAGCTTCAAATGATGATTATCTAAATTTTCTAAATAGTGTTTCTTAACAAGAACGTCGCCTTCTATTCAGGGATTGCCATTACAGTTCCTGTAGCATCTCCGTAGCACTTACCTATTGTTCGAACATACAGATAACAAATCTAGTAGCCCGACTCTGAATTGATTCGAAGTCTTGAATCAGTCCGACCTGATATGGGTGCCAAACACTAGAGCATTTCTCAAGAACAGGTCGCACCAGTGTCTACATCTACATCTACATGGTTACTCTGCAATTCACACTCAAGTGCCTGGCAGAGGGTTCATCGAACCATTTTCATACTACTTATCTAGCATTCCACTCTTGAATTGCGCGTGAATAAAGCACCTACACTACTGGCCAATAAATTGCTACACCAAGAAGAAATGCAGATGATAAACGGGTTTCCATTGGACAAATATACTAGAACTGACATGTGGTTACATTTTCACGCAATTTGGATGCATTGATCCTGAGAAATCAGTACCCAGAACAACCACCTCTGGCCGTAATAACGGCCTTGATACGACTGGGCATTGAGTCAAACAGAGCTTGGATGGCGTGTACAGGTACAGCTGCCCATGCAGCTTCAACAAGATACCACACTTCATCAAGAGTAGTGACTGGCGTATTGTGACGAGCCAGTTGCTCGGCCACCATTGACCAGACGTTTTCAGTTGGTGAGAGGTCTGGAGAATGTGCTGGCCAGGGCAGCAGTCGAACATTTTCTATATCCAGAAAGGCCGGTACAGGACCTGCAACATGCGGTCGAATATTATCCTGCTGAAATGTAGGGCTTCGCTGAGATCGAATGAAGGGTGGAGCCACGGGTCGTAACACATCTGAAATGTAGCGTCCAGTGTTCAAAGTATCGTCAATGCGAACAAGAGGTGACCGAGACGTGCACCCCATACCATCACGCCGGGTTATACGCCAGTATGGCGATGACGAATACACGCTTCCAATGTGCGTTCCCCGCGATGTCAACAAAAACGGATGCGACTATCATAATGCTGTAAACAGAACTTGCATTCATCCGAAAACATGACTTTTGCCATTCGTGCACCCAGGTTCGTCGTCGAGTACACCATCGCAGGCACTCCTGTCTGTGATGCAGCGTCAAAGGTAACCGCAGCCATGGCTTCCGAGCTGATAGTCCATGATGCTGCAAACGTCGTCGAACTGTTCGTGCAGATGGTTGCTGTCTTGGAGACATCCTGATCTGTTGACTCTGGGATCGAGACGTGGCTGCACGATCCGTTACAGCCATGCGGATAAGATACCTGTCATCTCGACTGCTAGTGATACGAGGCCGTTGGGATCCAGCACGGCGTTCCGTATTACCCTCCTGAACCCACCGATTCCATGTTCTGCTAACAGTCATTGGATCTTGACCAACGCGAACAGCAATGTCGCGATACGATAAACCGTAATCGCGATGGGCTACAATCCGACCTTTATCAAAGTCGGAAACGTGATGGTACGCATTTCTCCTCCTTACACGAGGCATCACAACAACGTTTCACCAAGCAACGCCGCTCAACTGCTGTTTGTGTATGAGAAATCGGTTGGAAACTTTCCTCATGTCAGGAAGTTATAGGTGTCGCCACCGGCGCCAGCCTTGTGTGAATGCTCTGAAAAGCTAATCATTTGCATATCACAGCATCCTCCTGTCTGTTAAATTTCGCGTCTGTAGCACGTCATCTTCGTGGTGTAGCAATTTTAATGGCCAGTAGTGTAAATCTTTCCGTTATTTCTCTTATTTTATGTCAACAAAATATTTTGTAATTCGGGAGAGAAAGTTGCTGATTGAAATTTCGTAAATAGATCTCGCCGCAAAGAAAACCGCTTTTTTTTCAGTGACTGCCACCCCAACTCGCGTATCATATCAGTGACACTCTCACCCCTATTGCGCGATAACACGAAACGACCTGCCCTTCTTTTCACTTTTTCGATGTCCTCCGTCAATCCTATCTGGTAAGGATCCCACACGGCGCAGCAATATTCTAGCAGAGGACGGACAAATGGGTTTGTCGCATTTTCTAAGTGTTCTGCGGTCTTCTTTGCAGGTGAACCACTCTTTCCTAAAATTCTCCCAATAAACAAATGTTGACCATTCACCTTTCCTACCACAGTTCTCACACACTCGTTCCATGTAATATCGCTTTGCAACGTTACGCCCAAATACACAGATTAAAAAAAAAATGTTTTGCGTCACCCCGTTTCGCAGAACTCATGAAGATAGCCATTAAGAGCTGATATTGCATCACAGACACATTCACTTTGACTGTTTATAGACGTCATTAAACCCTCCCAAAGACGTAAAGAACTATGCATGAGCAGCGCCTATTAGAAGGAGGGGGTCCGACAGCCGATCATTCCCAGCCATTCCACCAGGAAGGAGGTACATGGCTCGTGTTGTCGGTAGTTCTACCATGCCTAGACGGTCTATATCACGATTAGTTGGCGTCCACATTGTTACTTAGTGCCAGGAAGGGCTCTCAACAAGGGAAGTGTCCAGGTACCTCGCAGTGAACCAAAGCGATATTTTTCGGATATGGAGGAGATACAGAGAGACAGGAACTGTCGATGACATGCCTCGCTCAGGCCTCCCAGGAGCTACTACTGCAATTGATGGTCGCTACCTACGGATAATGGCCTGGAGGAACCCTGACAGCAACGCCGCCATGTTGAACAATGCTTTTCGTGCAGACACAGGACATCGCGTTACGACTCCAACTGTGCGCAATAGGCTGCACGAAGGGCAACTTCACTTCCGACGTCCATGGCGAGGTCAATCTTCGCAACCACGACACCCTGCAGCGCGGTACAGATGGATCCAACAACATGCCGAATGGACCACTCAGGATTGGCATCACGTTCTCTTCACCGGTGAGAGTTGCATATGCCTTCAACCAGGCAATCGTCGGAGATGTGTTTGGAGACAACCCTGTCAGGCTGAACGCCTTAGACACTGCTAACGAGTGCAGTTAGATGGAGGTTCCCTGCTGTTTTAGGGTGGTCATGGAAGGCGACGTAACGGCTGTACGATACGTGAATGCCATCCTCCGACCGATAGTGCAGCCACATCGCAGCATATTGGCAAGGCATTTGTCTTCATGGAGGAAAATTCGCGCCACCAGAGTGCACATCTTGTGAAAGACTTTCTTGAGGATAACGACATCGCTCGACTAGAGTGGCCAGCATGAACCCTATCGAACACGCCTGGTATAGATTGACAAGGGCTGTTTACGAACGTGACCCACCAACCTCTCTGAGGGATCTACGCTGTTGAGGAGTGAGACAATCTGGACCAATAGTGCCTTGATGAACTTGTGGGTAGTATGATACGACGAATACAGGCAAGCATCAATGCAAGAGGAAGAACTACGGTTTATTAGAGGTAGTAGTATGTACAGCAGTCTGTACCACCTCCTCTGAAGGTCTCGTTTTATGGTGGTAAAACATGCAGTGTGTGGTTTTCATGAGCAACAGGGCAGAAATTATAATTATGTTCATCTCTATTCCGTCTTTCTGTACAGGTTCCGGAAGTCTCAGAACGGAGGTGATGCAAAACTTTTTTTGATGTTGAAACGCGTACGTTTCATATGTATTCATTACCAGCGATGGCGAGGCATGACAGAATCTCTGACCAGAGACTTATTTATCGTGGCTAGTCTGCGCTTGACCGCGTGAGTGTTCAGTTGCGAGTTGCACTCTGTCTGCAGTAGTAGTCAGTCGGCAGTAGTGTGTGGCGAGTGGGCAGAGAGAGTAGTCAGTTGGATAGTAGTAGCAGTCTGGTGTAGTTGTCGGTGGTAGTCTGGGGGAGTCGGCATGCGTCGACGGCGTGCTGTTCTTCCGAATCTGGTCGGGATTGTGGTGGACGATGTGTGTTATTGTAGAAGGTAATCAAGCAGCATTGCGCTCAGCTAATATCGTATGTTAATTGTAATTAATTTGTTCAGAAAAATGCCCCAATAATAATTTTTCTATAAAGTAACTTTTTAAAGAAAAGGATTCATTTCAAGTCAAAGAATATTTCCTATGCATTTCCTCCAAGAATCAAAATTAAATATGGGCCAGCATTGCACGGAGCTGTGCCGAAAAATAAGAGCAGATATAGATGCAGTTTTACTGAGGTAAGAATTTATCAGGTTTAATTATTTCACAGGGCCGAAGGTCAGCGTTGCTGCCCTTGTATGATTTATCAGGTTTAATTATTTGTGTTGAGATGTTACATTCAGTTCATGGTTCATTATTTAATTAACATTATTGTGGGTTTAATGATCAATCATATTAACCTTAATTTTGTGGGGAGTTTACATTTGGGTCATTATTATTCTTTAATTTTGCAAGGAGGTTACGCTTGGCTCATTTTTATTATTCACTTTTGTGGGAAGACATCATTTCACTTAACATTGACTTTCATACTCTTGCTGGGAGGTTACAATTTCACTATTATTGACTTTTAAAATTTTTGCGGGGAGGTTACACTTGGCGACATCCGGACCAGGATCGTATTTCTTTGTGAATCTTCTCGCCACACACTACTGCCGACTGACTACTTCTCCAGACAGAGTGCAACTCGCAACTGAACACTCGCGCGGTCAAGCGAAGACTAGCCACGATAAATAACTCTCTGGTCATGCCTCGCCATCGCTGGTAATGAATACATATCAAACGTACGCGTTTCAGTGTGTGTATTTAAACGACTTTGTGTGTCAAGTAGGACACTAGTAATATTGTTTCCGAAGATTACAGATTTGTTCTTTCTACTCATCCGCATTAATTTACATTTTTCCATATTTAGAGCTAGCTGCCATTCTTCTCACCAACTAGAATCTGTGTCTAAGCAGTCCTGTATCTTCCTACAGTCACTCAACCTCAACAACGTACCGTACACCACAGGATCATCAGATAACAATCGCATATTCATGCGCGATAAATCATTTATGTATATAAAGAACAACAGAGGTCTTATCACACTTCCCTGGGAACCCCTGACTGTACACTCATCGCTAATGAACATCGTCGTAGAGGACAACATATTGGTTTCTACTGTTTAAGAACTCTTACGACGCTCGCATGTATGTGAACTTATTCTATACTCTCGTGCTTTCGTTAACAGCTTGCTATGGGGCACCGTGTCAAATGATTTCCGGAAATCCAGAGGTACGGAATGTGCCAGTTCAAAATGGCTCTGAGCACTATGAGACTTAACTTCTGCGGTCATCAGTCCCCTAGAACTTAGAACTACTTAAACCTAACGAACCTAAGGACATCACACAGATCCATGCCCGAGGCAGGATTCGAACCTGCGACCGCAACGGTCGCGGGGTTCCAGACTGTAGCGCCTAGAACCGCTCGGCCACTCTGGCCGGCGAATGTGCCAGTTGCCCGTCATCCATAGGTCGTAGTATATCATCTGAGAAAAGGGCAATACGTTGCTCCGGTGGAAGGAGTGGGCGTCTGCTGTTATGTACCGGGTGATCAAAAAGTCAGTATAAATTTGAAAACTTAATAAACCACGGAATAATGTAGATGGATAGGTAAAATTTGATACACATGTTTGGAATCACATGAGGTTTTATTAGAACAAAATAAAGAAAAAACAAAGTTCACAAAATGCCCGACAGATGGCGCTGGACAGCAAAACGTCAGTGACTGGGCATGACAATCGTGTATAAAAGGAGCTGTAATGAGAGAGAGAATCAGATGCGCCAGCAGTCGCAGCACGTTGACGTTACCTGAAAAGGCGGTTTTAGTGAAGCTGTATTATCAGAATGGGGAATGTACTAGTTCATTGTTACGATCCTATCGCTATAGGAAGGGGATTCGAACGGGTAAATGTCCGTTGACAAATGCAGCTGTGGCGAGAATGATTTCGAAGTTCGAAGCCACGGGTTGTTCAGACGATAGACCCCGTACTGGCTGACCGAGCACAAGGCGTAATGCTGCTGAGACAGTTCAGGAAGAAATGGAGACTGTAGCGGATTCGTCTATGCACGGGGAATTCGGCGCTCGTGCAGTCGCACGTCGCACCGGCATTCCATACACTACTGTTTGGTTGACCCTTACGCGTACCCTCCGATGCTATCCGTACAAAATCCATCGGCATCATGAACTGTTACCTGGCGATTTAGTGAAGCGGAGGGCATTTGCGGTGTGGGCGTTTCAAAAGATGGCGAAAGATGACGATTGGCTGAGCAACGTGTTGTGGAGTGAAGAAGCTCACTTCTACATCTACATCTTCATCTACATCCATACTCCGCAAGCCACCTGACGGTGTGTGGCGGAGGGTACCCTGAGTACCTCTATCGGTTCTCCCTTCTATTCCAATCTCGTATTGTTCGTGGAAAGAAGGATTGTCGGTATGCTTCTGTGTGGGCTCTAATCTATCTGATTTTATCCTCATGGTCTCTTCGCGAGATATACGTAGGAGGGAGCAATATACTGCTTGACTCTTCGGTGAAGGTATGATCTCGAAACTTTAACAAAAGCCCGTACCGAGCTACTGAGCGTCTCTCCTGTAGAGTCTTCCACTGGAGTTTATCTATCATCTCCGTAACGCTTTCGCGGTTACTAAATGATCCTGTAACGAAGCGCGCTGCTCTCCGTTGGATCTTCTCTATCTCTTCTATCAACCCTATCTGGTACGGATCCCACACTGCTGAGCAGTATTTGAACAAGCGTACTGTAACCTACTTCCTTTGTTTTGGGATTGCATTTCCTTAGGATTCTTCCAATGAATCTCAGTTTGGCATCTGCTTTACCGACGATCAACTTGATACGATCATTTCATTTTAAATCACTCCTAATGCGTACTCCAAGATAATTTATGGAATTAACTGCTTCCAGTTGCTGACCTGCTATATTGTAGCTAAATGATAAGGGATCTATCTTCCTATGTATTCGCAGCACATTACACTTGTCTACATTGAGATTCAATTGCCATTCCCTGCACCATGCGTCAAGTCGCTGCAGATCCTCCTGCAATTCAGTACAATTTGTAAGTAGGCTGTTTAGGTTTTTTTATTGGTAACGCCACCTCAGTATGAAAATCACTGGCTGTGCCGTGTGCAGTCTGTGGCTGCTTTGCATTGTTGTAATACTCGCCATTGTAGTGTTAGGCAGCTGGCTGCGAACAGCGCGTAGCGTTGCGCAGTTGGAGGTGAGCCGCCAGCAGTGGTGGATGTGGGGAGAGAGATGACGGAGTTTTGTAATTTGTCATGAACTGCTATATATATGATGATATCAAGGTAAATACATTGTTTGTTCTCTATTAATATCTTTCATTTGCTAACTATCCCTATCAGTAGTTAGTGCCTTCCATAGTTTGTATTTTTTATTTAGCTGGCAGTAGTGGCGCTCGCTGTATTGCAGTAGCTTGAGCAGCGAAGATTTTTGTGAGGTAAGTGATTTGTGAAAGGTATAGTTTAATGTTAGTCAG
This sequence comes from Schistocerca nitens, assembly GCF_023898315.1. Lineage (NCBI taxonomy): Eukaryota > Metazoa > Arthropoda > Insecta > Orthoptera > Acrididae > Schistocerca > Schistocerca nitens. The sequence goes on along the minus strand of NC_064620.1, from coordinate 21,488,826 downwards.
GGCCATTCTTTTGTAGGGAAACTTGAAAGTCAGATTGCGTTGCGCTAAAAATATTGTGCGTCAGGTTAAGCACAGTCTAGTAAAATTGATAAAAGGGGACGTTTCATATGTCGACCCTTAGCCGAGGATACCTCACTGGAATCTTCTGATTTTTTTTCTTGTAGTTTGTGTAATTAGTGTGGCTTTTGTTTATTGCTAGCGCGTAATTGTAGAGAAAATCTCCTTTGTAGTTGCAGTCTTTCATTGTTGTACAGTAGAACAGTTGTGGTATGCGTGTAGATTTGCACCAAGTATTTCGCAGCTGCAATTAACTAGATATTATTTTCAGTGCTATGTTAATGTGTTCCCGTATTTTTGCTCTTCCAATTGTGTTTTTCTGTGTTGTCGTGTGAAATATTGTGACAATAATGGCGTGTGAAAAACGTAATACTAGGCTCCAAAGTAAACTGAGAAATGACAGTGAAGACGAAAGCAGTGTGTTAGCGCCGCAGAGTAATGAATTAACTAATGTTCAAAGTAATAATTTGGTAATTGTGCATAGGGAAATGGAGCGGGCGGCAAACAATGGCGTAGACAGTGAAACAATTAGTGAGCAGGGAAGCATTATCGATCGGTCGGTCGGCAACAGCTCGCCTCAGGAATCCGAAATGACAGGACACAATTTCGCAAATACTGTAGATTCAGGTTTTGGGTCATCACCGTTTTCTCAAATAAGTCAAAACACATTTTCTGCTTGTCAAAATGTGAATGTTGCCGGTGCAAATGCACTGCCGAAAAGCGTAGAGAAACAGATTCCAGACACTAATACATTATTATTGCAATTAATGCAACAAATGGAACAAACTCAGAAACAAATGGGACAAAAGCTTCAAAAGTTAGACATAATGGAACAAAATCTTCAAAAGTTAGACACAGTGGAACAAAATCTTAAAAAGTTAGACACCACACTTGAACAAACACGTGAGGATTTAACTAATGAGTTACATCACATTGAATCGAAATGTCAAAAAGTCTGTAACGACGTAAAAACACAAATTTGTGAGCATTTCCAACCTATTTTTTCGCGTCATGAAAATGCACTACAGAATCACGAAGCAGCCATAAAAGAACTGCAAACTACTGTTCATGAAAGTCATGAGACCCTACAAGCTAAATTTGACTCAGTTGCATCTACTGATTCGGTTACGCAACTTGCAAAAACTCAGGAAAACTTGAAGGACACAGTAGATTCGATTTCAACACAAATGGGCAATCTGAAACTTGGTTCAGAAAAACACACTGAGGAAATGTGTTCACTATCGGAGAAAGTAGCCGAACTTTCGGATCAGTTCACTAACTTATCTACGAAGGTAGATGATAATCTGAACGACACAAAACCGGTAGTCTTTAATGACACAGAAGAGAGCGAACAAATTAGGAAACTGAAACAAAATCTGAATCAAATTAATACGCAACACCAAAGAGAAATCCGCGAAGTACAAGATCAGCTGACACAGGTAATACAAGAATTACGTATTTCAGAGGACACTCGCGTCCCAATACGGGAAGAGGGCCATAGAAATACGGATCAACCACAAAATAATAACACAGGACACTTCGGAAATTATGAAAGAAATTGGCAAGGTGCACGGAATTTTGAGATAGAACCGCCGACACGACGTAACAATGACCGATATGCTACTCGCCGACATGATGATTTTGACTATAAGCGGTTTATTACTACACGTAAATTGAAAACGTTTAAGAATTCTGCCAACGACATTCATCCACAAGCGTGGCTCCATCAATTCTCTCATTGTTTTCCTCCCAACTGGTCATTGGAGCACAGGTTAGAATTTATGTGTGGCTACTTAGAGAATGAACCAGCTGTAAGAATGCGATCGGTCATTCACGATTGCCACAGTGAAGGAGAATTTTACCATGCCTTCCTCTCAGCATATTGGTCTCAAGCTACACAAGACCGAGTAAAACATAGCATCATAATGATGAAACATTTCGAACAATCTGAATTTTCCAGTCTTGTGAAATATTTTGAAGACATGTTACACAAGAATCAGTATCTTTCAAACCCATACAGCCCCTCAGAACTCATCCGCATTTGCTTAATCAAACTGCCTGAACATTTACGACATATTATTTTGGCAGGACGTTGCAAAGACGACATTGAAGCATTTCAAGGACTCTTACAAGAACTGGAAATTGACACTGACAATCGCGGAACGCACAAGCACAACAATTACAGATCACATCCGTCGCAATTCCGCGATGAAAGAAATAATAACTGGACGCGACAAGGCTATTCTAACAACACAAATCGTGACCGAAACAGACACCATCCGTATGACAACCGTTGGCAGAGTAGTAATAATTACAGGGAAAGATCACCTCTCCGCAGTAATGACTATCACAGAGACAATCAGAGGAACAGACAATATGGAAACCAAAACAGCTATTATTACGGGAGACAGAATAACTTTAGACGCAACGGTCCACCGTGCAGTGATAATTCAGGGAGAAATTCTCCACCACTTAACCGAGAAGAAAGAAACTACAGGAACCACTGACATGACGACAGACGATATGATCGTAACGACAGACCTGAATTGCATCAGAACTGGCGGGATTTAAACAGGGCAGGGCCCTCTCGTCACGGTGAATTTGTAGAAGTTAGGTCTCCTAATCCCAATAACGGCGCGCGCCAACAAAGAGACAGACAATGACTCGCACAGCAGGCAGCCGCGTGCGCCAGCTGGCTCAGGGAAAAATAACATAGACGCTAACCTTGAGAAAAATTCCAGTATTCTTTACCGACGTATACCACATGATAATTGCGTTAAACTTGAAACTCTGTGCACTAGGAAGAGTAAAGGTTTACGCCGCATTTCACATGTAAAACCGTTTATTGAAAGATAATCTGCTTTTTAAATTTGTCTTTGCCATAAAACTTTTCACTTCACATTTCTAGTATGCTTTTTCAGACTTAAGAAACTGTTAACATGCAACAATGTTTGAAGTTAAATATCCAGTCAAGAACCAAGAGAACTTATTTAAACAGGAATCACGAATGCATTGTTATAGTGAACAGACGTCACAGTGTCATTGTGTGTGTACATTCTTGCGTGTTAGTTGCATGATTACGTAACGACTATAAGGCTTATGTACTTAGAACATTTACCAGTACTGCTAATGGGATTTTAATGCAACATTTTGGTTTACTTGAAAATACATTCTGAAATTCAAGTGCTTTCTGAGAGATACCAGATGACACAGAGGTTAGTTTATGTGACAGCTACACGATTTTATCACGACGCTACTAATGAGTGACAATTTACAATGTTGCTTTTGCGGTGTATCTGTTTTATATCTGCACAGTTTTCTGAATTCTTCTGGAAAGTAAAACATGTTTTAGTATTTAACTTTTTTGGTATAGCTACAATGAGACAGCCTTTTTCGTGGCACAACAATACGTTACAGTACAGTACTTTCTTCATCACAACAATAAGCGTAATAACTACGATATCTATACGCAAAACATTTCACTTTTGTTTATCATGAGGTAAGTACATTGACTTCTGCAGAACTTAGCTTTCGGAGGACGATAACTACGACACTTACACAGAGATTATCTTACAACAAGATGCACAGTTTAGCGCTACAGTACACGTATTTGAGTGATTAATTTTGTACTTAAAACGTTTATTTTTTTAAAGATTTTTGAATGATAAAGAAAGTTTTCCGTGATACATTTCATTCCATTGCTGTAATCTGCAACACCTGAGGGTATACTTACATTAATCCTCAGGGGGGTACACGCTTACTTTGTGTACCATGTGTGTGGCAACCACAAGGAACCCTAGCTAATATGGTATTTGCTTATACAACTTTACACATCGGTACCATATTTCTCTAACACACAAATTACACAGCTATCTGATCATGTAACTGAGAGATAAACATTTTTTTTACTACATTAGTGACAGATGTTTACGTAATTACACAGTTGAATAACTTCAGACGTATGAAATTGCATTTTGTCAGTACTTTGTGAACTGTTCATATTTTTTTGGAACCATTGTGATACTATGAGAACTTTGAATGATGTATTTGGTATGGGATCATGATTTTTGAAGTACATGAGCAGAGAATTTTTTAAGGTTTTGAAATTATTGGAGGAAGCTACGACGTTTCTGAGATTTGACTGAGGTGTTATGATGTTATTTTTACGACGACGATGTGTATTATGCTGTTGAGGTATGTTTATGATCAATAAGCTGATGCTATATAAGGAATGTAAATACGTGTTTATATGTATATGAATAATGGATAGAAGTTAGGGACTCTTGACTTGTGAAAAAGGATGTTGGAAACCAAGAATCGTACTTTAAGAGTTATGAAATGTGTGTAAATGCGTGAATGTATCACAATGACGGCAAAAATTTCTTGGACACTGTTATATTCATAGGATTTTGTTTCTACACATTTGCAACGTAAATTCTCGACCTGTGAAATTTTTATATGAGACTGTCACTGTAGCGGAAACTGCTGTCGTAAATATTTCCGTAAGAAAGTTAAGTGACCACCTGCACGTGTGTCGTGGGCACACAGCTGTGTCAGACACCTGGAGAACAAGCCATTAGGGTGTGCCTTTCCGGAAGCACAGGTAGAGAAAAAAAAAAGGGAGGCCATTGACATTCGTTTGTAGAAAGCATCGTAAATACGACACGCTAATAATAGCTTGGAAACATTCTTACATCTGCACACCTGATTAGGACAAGTGTCTATCTACGAGAATTGAGAGAAATGCCATATGGCTTGCTTTATGTATTTATTTACTCATTTTGTTTAATATCTAGTTTCTAGCTGCACTGCAGCACTGGTTAAAATAAAATTTTATAGATGTACTAATATAAATATTTTCTGTCTCCAGATCCAGTAAATAATAGTTTTGTGATATATTTCCAAAAAATGAGGGAGCATAAAAAGACATTTCCCTTCACAGGAATTGCATAAACAATTTCTTTACGATTTGGTAACTTATCTGCTAGTGTAAGTTCTCGTGATGCATCACTCTAGTGTTAAGATGTGACATAGGTATTAGACATGGCCATTTTTAGTGTAATACTTTTTCTGCTTGAGCTATGTCATGTTTAGGTATAAGTTGCTGCTGTTTGCCAGGCATAATGTTACTGAATTTGACTTTGTATTACGCTGTTCAGCCAGTTTTACTACTGATTTATTTTTCTTGTTTGCTGCGCATTGCCTCATATTAGTTGTAATGTTGAATTGCTTGGTAATTTAGATTTACTGTAGCTTGCTTTGCCAGCTTGAAATTTTTGTCATTGATGTTTGTGTTACATGATTTGTTCTGCTGCATTGCCTCGTCCCTTAGTTTAGCATCTGAGCTCAGTAGATTTAAGTTAGCTTAAGAGGGGGGTAGACTATATAAGAGAACAAGTTGTGATGAATTGGAAGAAATACATTGAAAATCTATAAGAAAATGGTTTGGCCAAAACAGTATTTTGAAAGAGGATATGAACCAAAAAAAGTAGGGTTTAGGGACAACAGGTTTAGGTAGGATTTTCTTGGAAATAATTGATGAAGTAAGATAATGGAAAATAAATAATGAGGTAAGAAATATGTGAACATCTATATACAGAAAGCATGCTTGAATAGGATTTTTTTGGTGGAAACAAATGTGGAAATAAGACGAAAGATCTATGGAATGAAGTCTTGGGTTGGACTGCAGTACCAAAAGTTACACTGAAAACGAACCCTGTCCTTTCCATTGTGTTATCCCACTATGTGTTTGTGTACCCTTGTGTATTTGTTTTCTTCCTGTCTCTGTGTAGTTTCATAGAATTTTTCTTCTTCTAATACTAAGCTACATTCACTATGATGAGGAATACTGTTATCTTCAAATATAATTGGCATTAATAATATGTTATTTAACTTGTAAATATGCTTAGACTTTATTTATTCTATTTTGTTTTAATGCTCATGTGTGAAGTAGATGTTTCAAAATTTATTCTGATCTTTTATGTATCTACTTATGTCATAATTCCTGTAACACTGTTGTATATGTTATTTTGATTCTTTTGTAAAGCCTGTACTACAAATGTTATCTGTATTGTTATGTTCTTTAATGATGTATTTTGTACCTTTGTAATTGTATTCTTATGTTATAAAATTGTAATTGACACCAGTTCATTATATTATTAACTTGTAAGTTACATTTCACTGCACACGTTTCTGTTGGTCATAGTATATGGACAATATGTGAGAAGTAGGGACTGTTAGTGTTTGTATGTGTGTTAATAATTCAGCAAGGGACTGGATAACAGCATTGCTGGTTCTAAGGACAATTCCAAAAACTTTGTGAGTGCACAAGTCGTGGTTATGGACTTGCTATATTATCCGCAAGTCTCTTCAATTGGGATTGTGCACCTGCACAGTCACAACGGATGGCTGCTGGCCGTCTCTACGAGGACTACAGTGGGTCTACGTCGTTGCTGACTCACCAGTACCATAATCTCTACAAGGACTACAGTGGGTCTACATCTTTGATGATCCATCAGTACCATTATTTCTACAAGGACTGCAGTGGGTCTGCACCTCTGGTGGCCCACCAATACCGTAATCTCTACCAGGACTACAGTGGGTCTGCTCTGTGATGACCTACCCACCAATACTCTTCAAAACTTCGACTGACTCTGTTGTGGGTTTGCTCTGTTGTGGCCCATTACCTGTCTGCATGTCAAGAGTCAGCACTGTCTTTCTGTTGGAAGGACAACACTACTTCTTCAAGACTGCATGGAAATCCACTACTTCCGTGTGCATTTTCTTTTACTGCTCAGACTTTGAGAAAAACACTGCTATTTTACCCTCATGAACGATCAGGACTGTCTTTATGGACTGTGAGAAAATTTTAGCTTTTGACCAACATTGTATCAATAAGTGTGTGCATTTGATTTCTTTGTTATTGTAATTGTGAAAAAAATTTTTAACAAATATGTATTGGCCAGTGCCCAAAAAAATTTTGTAAAATTTTTTGTGGGTAGCATGTGGGCTATGTAAGTAGGCTGTTTAGGATTTTTTTTATTGGTAACGCCACCTCAGTATGAAAATCACTGGCTGTGCCGTGTGCAGTCTGTGGCTGCTTTGCATTGTTGTAATACTTGCCATTGTAGTGTTAGGCAGCTGGCTGCGAACAGCGCGTAGCGTTGCGCAGTTGGAGGTGAGCCGCCAGCAGTGGTGGATGTGGGGAGAGAGATGGCGGAGTTTTGTAATTTGTCATGAACTGCTATATATATGATGATATCAAGGTAAATACATTGTTTGTTCTCTATTAATATCTTTCATTTGCTATCTATCCCTATCAGTAGTTAGTGCCTTCCATAGTTTGTATCTTTTATTTAGCTGGCAGTAGTGGCGCTCGCTGTATTGCAGTAGCTTGAGCAGCGAAGATTTTTGTGAGGTAAGTGATTTGTGAAAGGTATAGTTTAATGTTAGTCAGGGCCATTCTTTTGTAGGGAATCTTGAAAGTCAGATTGCGTTGCGCTAAAAATATTGTGCGTCAGGTTAAGCACAGTCTAGTAAAATTGATAAAAGGGGACGTTTCAAATTTTCCATTGTTACAACCTGTCGATACACCACAGCATCATCTGCAAAAAGCCTCAGTGAACTTCCGATGTCATCCACAAGGTCATTTATGTATATTGTGAATAGCAACGGTACTATGACACTACCCTGCGGCACACCTGAAATCACTCTTACTTCGGAAGACTTCTCTCCATTGAGAATGACATGCTGCGTTCTGTTATCTAGGAACTCTTCAATCCAATCACACAATTGGTCTGATAGTCCATATGCTCTTACTTTGTTCATTAAACGACTGTGTGGAACTGTATCGAACGCCTTGCGGAAGTCAAGAAACACGGTATCTATCTGTGATCCCGTGTCTATGGCCCTCTGAGTCTCGTGGACGAATAGCGCGAGCTGGGTTTCACGCGACCGTCTTTCTCGAAACCCATGTTGTTTCCTACAGAGTAGATTTCTAGTCTCCAGAAAAGTCATTATACTCGAACATAATAGTGTTCCAAAATTCTACAACTGGTCGACGTTAAAGATAAGGGTCTATAGTTCTGCACATCTGTTCGACGCCCCTTCTTGAAAACGGGTATGACCTGTGACCTACGGTACACCGAGGATCTGTCAACGCCCACAACTGCAGAATTTGAGCTACCGAAAATCCTAGAACTGTCGTGGAAACTCCATTGCACGACGAGAAACTCACGGTATTGGTTGGATTTACCACATCTACCGTTATCGGACCTTTTTTCTTCGAGGAAATGCGTGATTGTGGTTTTGTAACTGCTACCGTGACGGATGAGAGGTACGCCGATATGTTACAGAATCGCATCATCCCCAGCCTGGCTGATAAACACCTGCTGGGACGTACGATGTTTATGCAGGAAGGCGCTCCACCCCATATTGCTAGACCCGTGAAAGATCTCTTGCAAGCGTCGTTTGATGATGATCGTGTGCTCAGCCGCCACTTTCGTCAAGCTTGGCCTCCCAGGTCCCCAGACCTCAGTCCGTGCGATTATTGGATTTGGGGTTATCTGAAGTCACAAGTTTATCATGATCGACAAACAACTCTATGGATGTTGAACGACAACATCCGACGCTAATGCCTCACCATAACTCCGGGACATGCTTTACAGTGCTATTTTCAACAATATTTCTCAACTACAGCTATTGTTGAGGAATGATGGTGGACATATTGAGCATTTCCTGTAAAGAACATCATCTTTGCTTTGTCTTACTCTGTTATGCTAATTATTGCTATTCTGATCAGATGAAGCGCCATCTGTCGGACATTTTTTGAACTTTTGTAATTTTTTTTGTTCTAATAAAACCCCGTGTCATTAGAAGCATGTGTGTCAATTTGTACCTCTCTATCTACATTATTCCGTGATTAATTCAGTTTTCAAATTTATACTGACTTTTTGATCACCCGGTACATTGCATCTTGCATTGTTTGTTATCATTTGTTCTCACAGGCGAATGAGGCGTAGGCTCCTGTTTTCCTCCTGCAGGACGAAGAGCGTGATTCAGCAGTTGCTCGCCGGTAGCGTTCGTGCCACGTATTGTTGGTGTGGCCTGTTGTACTCTGAGGCTTTCGGCCAGGATTGGGCACGCTTGTATGCATCTTCTCTGTTTATACTGCCACGGTGTTTCGTTATTTCTGTGGTTTCTGTGCTCTTCCGTTGCCTCAAAGCCGGCAGTTTAGCCAGTGCGCGTGTTTCGTTACATTTAATTTCCTTTGCCGCAGACCTTTGTTCGGCCACTGCACACTTGCTGCGCAGTCCCAGGCGAATGTAGCGCTCATCTTCTCGCATACGCTTTGCTATCTGCCAGCCGGTCTGGCTAATGTAATCATTCCCGTGAAACCTGTGCTTGGTCACCGGAACGCGCAACACACTGTCAGTAGCCGTGGTTTCGACTCGGTCACACAGTGGACTCGCATTCGGGAGGACAAAGAAGAAAAATGCCCTGATGGCCCCTTCAAAGGGAACCAACGATTTCCTATGCCATCCTTGAAACAATCCGAGCTCCTGCTCCGTCTCTAGTGACCTCGCCATCAACGGGACGTGGGAATATGAACCCGTAAGAATATACACTCCTGGAAATGGAAAAAAGAACATATTGACACCGGTGTGTCAGACCCACCATACTTGCTCCGGACACTGCGAGAGGGCTGTACAAGCAATGATCACACGCACGGCACAGCGGTGTTGGGCGTCGAATGGCGCTAGCTGCGCAGCATTTGTGCACCGCCGCCGTCAGTGTCAGCCAGTTTGCCGTGGCATACGGAGCTCCATCGCAGTCTTTAACACTGGTAGCATGCCGCGACAGCGTGGACGTGAACCGTATGTGCAGTTGACGGACTTTGAGCGAGGGCGTATAGTGGGCATGCGGGAGGCCGGGTGGACGTACCGCCGAATTGCTCAACACGTGGGGCGTGAGGTCTCCACAGTACATCGATGTTGTCGCCAGTGGTCGGCGGAAGGTGCACGTGCCCGTCGACCTGGGACCGGACCGCAGCGACGCACGGATGCACGCCAAGACCGTAGGATCCTACGCAGTGCCGTAGGGGACCACACCGCCACTTCCCAGCAAATTAGGGACACTGTTGCTCCTGGGGAATCGGCGAGGACCATTCGCAACCGTCTCCATGAAGCTGGGCTACGGTCCCGCACACCGTTAGGCCGTCTTCCGCTCACGCCCCAACATCGTGCAGCCCGCCTCCAATGGTGTCGCGACAGGCGTGAATGGAGGGACGAATGGAGACGTGTCGTCTTCAGCGATGAGAGTCGCTTCTGCCTTGGTGCCAATGATGGTCGTATGCGTGTTTGGCGCCGTGCAGGTGAGCGCCACAATCAGGACTGCATACGACCGAGGCACACAGGGCCAACACCCGGCATCATGGTGTGGGGAGCGATCTCCTACACTGGCCGTACACCACTGGTGATCGTCGAGGGGACACTGAATAGTGCGCGGTACATCCAAACCGTCATCGAACCCATCGTTCTACCATTCCTAGACCGGCAAGGGAACTTGCTGTTCCAACAGGACAATGCACGTCCGCATGTATCCCGTGCCACCCAACGTGCTCTAGAAGGTGTAAGTCAACTACCCTGGCCAGCAAGATCTCCGGATCTGTCCCCCATTGAGCATGTTTGGGACTGGATGAAGCGTCGTCTCACGCGGTCTGCACGTCCAGCACGAACGCTGGTCCAACTGAGGCGCCAGGTGGAAATGGCATGGCAAGCCGTTCCACAGGACTACATCCAGCATCTCTACGATCGTCTCCATGGGAGAATAGCAGCCTGCATTGCTGCGAAAGGTGGATATACACTGTACTAGTGCCGACATTGTGCATGCTCTGTTGCCTGTGTCTATGTGCGTGTGGTTCTGTCAGTGTGATCATGTGATGTATCTGACCCCAGGATTGTGTCAATAAAGTTTCCCCTTCCTGGGACAATGAGTTCACGGTGTTCTTATTTCAATTTCCAGGAGTGTATCTCGAAATACTACAGGAAATTATCAGCAGCTTAGGTTTTTACTAATTGCTTTGCCCCAGCGAAAGTTTTTTTTTCCTTTGGGAAGCAGAAAACACTGCTTTGTTATATAGGTAATAGGAATTTTGAAGATTAAGTAAGACTTGCACTAAATCTATGAAGCCTTAATAATTCTGGCTCATGGGCGGTGTATATTCTCTGTCTTTTAGGGGGCCATACCGTGGTTCAGGTCGAAAAAATCGATTTTCGGCTTTCATCGTATTTCGATAGATTAAGGTTTTATTTAAGTACTCTTAAAAGGATTTTGCTGAAAAAAAAATTTTTTCGAACATTTAAAGAGCCTTTTCCTATCACGTGTGTTTTTGTGCCACGGCTAATTTTCTGTCACCCACTGTCAACCCACTCACTGTCAACTGTAATCTATATGGAGATGCCATTATTAGCAAAATGGAATGTGTAGCCCATGTTCAAAAATGTTTGGGATCAAGAATGAGAAAAACTAACTATTGATATGAGAGGAAAAAAATCAGAACATGGAAAATTGTTGACTGGACAGGGTCGGTTAACTAAAACAAATAGAAAACTTGCAGGTATACTATGGGCAGGCAGATAGGAGAAATAAAGACAATCTGGAGGCAATGAAGAGAGATATTTGGGCCATATTCTTCCGTAAGTTCTCTGCTGATGATAAATCAAGTCATGAATTGTGCCCATCAGGAGAAAATTCGTGGTGCATATACAATATGGCTCAGGCAACTGGAGAATCTTATTGTCACCAGTATTCTCTTCCTGCTGCTGTTATTACAGCAATTAAAACTATTTTCAGAGACTTGGCTCATCCTGACCTTCTAAGGAAATGTCTTCATGGGCAGACACAGAACCCAAATGGATGTTTCAACAGCATAATGTGGAACCACCTTTCTAAAACTGTATTTGTAGGCATGCATACAATGAAACTAGGAGTTCATGATGCTGTTATTACATTCAATTATGGTAATATTGGAAAGTGATGGGTATTGAAAAAGCTGGGAATTAATCCTGGTGAAAATATGAGGAATGGGCTGCAACATTGCGATAAAATGAGGAGAGCCGATGCAGACAGGTCTGCACCTAATATGGCCAAGAAAGCAAGACAAACATCCAGGAAGGTGAAAAAGAAGCTGTAAGACCTGCTAGAGGCCAAATAAGGGCCATCATATGCAGCAGGACAGTTTTAATTAACTGTAAGTAACAAATTTCAAAAGCTTTTTCTTTAAAGTCAATTTCCCGCAAACTAAAATTTTCAATACATATGCCCCATTATATCAGAAACTATCATAGATAAATGAATGAAATTTTCAGAGACTCTGCATAACATGAAAAGCCACCTCTGGTACTACATTCATTAATATTCCCCCATTAGGAAGTTCACAAAGAAATATTTTCTGCAAAAAGAACTTAATACATGTTGTTAATAAATTTAAAAAAGTATTTCTTAAAAACTATAAAATGGATAAAGTAGATTTTAGTACAGTTGAATCTATTGACATCATGTAACATACAGTAAAAATATTATGGCCCTACATCAAATAGGTTTTTCAGAAATGGGTCAAAAAGTGCCTAAATTAACGTGGGTTAGATAGACAGGGTGTGGTCCCCTTAAAGCAGGTGGCGTCCATCAGAGTGAAGGAAAAGGACTAGACGACTGCTCATCACACAGAACGGCTCCGTTTTTACTACTTTATCTGTCTTGAAATGAATCTTGAATTAATGAGGTGAAATAAGATAGAGAATTATGTTGAGGTGGAGAAGAAAAATCGTTGACCTTTACAGAGGCAGCGACAATCGTTGCCGCAGAAGTCAGGGCCAGGAGAGGTGCTCGCTTTCGTATTACTAACAGTACAGTAACGAGGGGTGAACCACCGGTTCCAAGCGAAACCTCAAAGATGCGAGAAACGGCAGATGACACTGACTTCTGTGGCGTGCTTTCGAGTCGAGGCTACGACTAAAACCTATGCCGCGATTAACTACGTCAGGAAAAGAGGACACGGGGAGGACGAAGTGCAGTTCTCACTTGTCGAACTTGGAAGTAACTACAAGTACCTCATCTTAATGGCGAAATTTGTAGTAAAAAAGTAAGGATAGGCAGCTTAATGGGAAAAATTAAGACTCTGATGAGCCATATCATATCGTCTTTATTGCAAAACAGAGAAGGACCCATTTGGACGGCAGGAAAATTCAACTGGATCGCTCATCTGTATGGAGATGGACGTACCTCAGACACAAGACGAAATAGTTATATTACATTAAAAAATGTTCCATATATATATATATATATATATATATATATATATATATATATATATATATATATATATATATATATAGGGTGTCCCAGCTATCTTGACCACCCAAAATATCTCTGGAACAATAACAGCTATTGGAAAACGACTTTCACCGGTATCAATGTAGGGCTGGGGCCCATGAATGTACATATTTGGAAACATTCTAAAACGAATGCATGTGTTTTTTTAGCACACACTTATGTTTTTTAAATGAACCTCCTATATTTTTTCTTCAGCAATCCATAGCATGACAAAGCACTTACACAATGGCGTTGCTTGCATCGCAATTTTCCCATTACATCCCGAGATATTAAGACGCGAAGTTGACGCTTGAAACACCCGACATGCGCTGCTAGCACACGTCCTGAGGCTCAGGCGTGAACCCCATGCTGCCCGTAATCGCGATGTGATTGACATGTGTAATCACACTTCCATACTTATCAAGAGATCCGAAACGAATAATACAGTCTGCTGCCATCCTGCATTAACGTCGTACATTCCAGCAGGTATTTATCCCTTAGGCTAAGGGTGATGCGGTTTTGTAACATATCTGTGTACCGCAACGTTAGTCACAAAGTTAACTTCGCTTATCGTTAATCCGTTACTAAAAAGGTAATGCCGTTCAACGTTAAAACTTTACTTTACTGTAGATCTAGCGCAAGTGACAGTTAATCATTCACTCGTAATAGTAAAATTCATGTTGATGGTTTTAGTGAAACGGGCAAATGGACTCAAAGTTTTACCGTTGTTTCGGACCTCTTGATAAGCATGGAAGTGTGATTACGCGTGTCAATCACATCGCGATTACGGGCAGCATGGGCTTCACGCCTGAGCCTCAGGACGTGCGCTAGCAGCGCATGTCGGGTGTACGGATATCAACTCCGTTTTTTTTTTTTTTTTAAGTAGGAACCCCCATTCTATTACATATTCGTGTAGTAAGCAAAGAAATATGAATGTTTTAGTTGGACCACGTATTTAGCTTCGTGATAGATGGTGCAGTAATAGTCACAAACATATGGCTCACAATTTTAGACGAACAGTTGGTAACAGGTAGGTTTTTTGAATTAAAATACAGAACGTAGGTACGTTTGAATATTTTATTTCGGTTGTTCCAATGTGATACATGTACCATTGTGAAGGTATCATTTCTGAGAACCCATGCTGTTACAGCGTGATTACCTGTAAATACCACAATAATCCAGTAAATGCTCAAAATGATGTCCATCAACCTCGACGCATTTGGCGATACGTGTAACGACATTCCTGTCAACAGCAAGTAGTTTACCTTCCGTAATGTTCGCACATGCGTTGACAATGCGCTGACGCATGTTGTGAGGCGTTGTCGACGGCTCACGATAGCAAATATCCTTTAACTTTCCCCACAGAAAGAAATCCGGGGACGTTAGATCCGGTGAACGTGCGGACCATGATGTGGTGCTTCGACGACCAATCCACCTGTCATGAAATATGTTATTCAATACCGCTTCAACCTCACGCGAACTATGTGCCGCACATCTATCACGTTGGAAGTACATCGCCATTCTGTCATGCCATGAAACATCTTGTAGTAACATCGGTACAACATTACGTAGGAAATCAGCATACATTGCACCATTTAGATTTGCATCGATAAAATTGGGGCCAATTATCCTTCCTCCCATAATGCCACACCATACATTAACCCGCCAAGGTCGCTGATGTTCCACTTGTCGCAGCCATCGTAGATTTTCCGTTGCCCAATAGTGCATATTATGCCAGTTTACGTTACCGCTGTTGGTGAATGACGCTTCGTCGCTAAATAGAACGCGTGCAAAAAATCTGTCATCGTCCCGTAATTTCTCTTGTGCCCAGTGGCAGAACTGTACACAACGTTGAAAGTCGTCGCCATGCAATTCCTGGTGCATAGAAATATGGTACGGGTGCAATCGATTTTAATCTAGCATTCTCAACACCGACGTTTTGGAGATTCCCGATTCTCGCGCAATTTGTCTGTTACTGATGTGCGGATTAGCCGCGACAGCAGCTAAAACACCTACTTGGGCATCATCATTTGTTGCAGGTCGTGGTTGACGTTTCACATGTGGCTGAACACTTCCTGTTTCCTTAAATAACAGCCGGCCGCGGTGGTCTAGCGGTTCTGGCGGTGCAGTCCGGAACCGCGGGACTGCTACGGTCGCAGGTTCGAATCCTGCCTCGGGCATGGATGTGTGTGATGTCCTTAGGTTAGTTAGGTTTAAGTAGTTCTAAGTTCTAGGGGACTTATGACCTAAGATGTTGAGTCCCATAGTGCTCAGAGCCATTTGAACCATTTTTGAACCTTGAATAACATAACTCTCTGGCGAACGATCCGGACACTTGGATGATGTCGTCCAGGATACCGAGCAGCATACATAGCACACGCCCGTTGGGCATTTTGATCACAACAGCCATACATCAACACGATATCGACCTTTTCCGCAATTGGTAAACGGTCCATTTTAAAACGGGTAATGTGTCACGAAACAAATACCGTCGGCACTGGCGGAATGTTGTATGATACCACGTACGTATACTTTTGTAACTATTACAGCGCCATATTCATATTTATTTACTTACTACACGAAAATGTAGTAAAAATGGGGGTTCCTATTTAAAAAACGCAGTTGATATCCGTTTGACCTATGGCAGCGCCATCTAGCGGACGATCCACAGCGCCATCTGGTTTCTCCCTTCAAGCTAGACGAGTTTCGTTCTTTGTGGATTTTTCGTTTGATGCTTATTTCGTGAGATATTTGGCCCGGTCATTATCAATGGACCACCCTATATATATTACGAAATGTCGTATTCATGATCTATGGAACATTTCCTTACAACAATTAGTCTATTGAGTAGCAGTTGTCATTCAGAAATTATTTTAATTTGTTTTAATATGCAGGCTGGCTGGCTGTGAGACTTCTAGGACTTTTAATGCTCTAAATGACCAAAGGCTTTTGTGGCATCATAAATCACCCCTTTCTGTCCCGAAGTCATGTTTAACCCAGAACAGTGAAAATCATCCCATTTCCTAGTGTTGTAGCTAAGGACTTTTGCTACCGTTTTTGAACTGAGATTGGTTGCTAATAACAAATTTCGTAAGTGAATATATGTATTGCGAAGTTACTGCGGAAATCCGTAGTTCCTTAAATAAATGTCTGCAAGGTGATTTTCGGTTGGCTCCAGCTATTATTCTGATTGCACATTTTTGTGCAATAAATACTTTTTCTCTTAATCATGAATTACTCTATAATATGAAGCTGTATGAAAGCAGTGAATGAAAACAGGCCTAATAGGCTAATTTACTGATATTTTTATCACCAAAATTTGCAACAACCCTAATAGCATAAGTAGCTGAACTCAAACGTTTCAGCACAACATCAGTATGTTACTACCAATTCAATTGCTCATCAATACACACAGCGAGAAATTTTGAATACTCATCCTTAGCAACACATCTAGGTTCAAAATTTATATTTG
Organism: Schistocerca nitens; assembly: GCF_023898315.1. Taxonomy (NCBI): domain Eukaryota; kingdom Metazoa; phylum Arthropoda; class Insecta; order Orthoptera; family Acrididae; genus Schistocerca; species Schistocerca nitens. The sequence continues at coordinate 21,471,926 of NC_064620.1, read as the reverse complement.
TCAATGGCGTTACCGCATTTACTGTACATAACTGTATGCACTAAGTCTTCTCAAAATTTAAGAAGAGTCAATTTGCAGAGTACCACTTTCTAAATTTGTGAAACGCTTTATTTACGATTTCCTCAGCTTATTCTTGTTTTTTGGGTGTGGTTACTTTACTTTTTTCTACAGAAAAAAGAACTGCCATTGAATCTTCATGAATATAGAGTGGCAAGTCATTAATACACATCTTAAGAACAGTGAGTAGCACAAGACTGTACCCTGAGGGGCACCATTCTTCATACCTTCACAGTTAAAGGACTGCCGAGTTTTGCAGACTATCTGTGTATTAATTTCAATATTCTGCATTCTTCCAGTTAAATATTAATTACGCCATTTGTGCACCATAATATTTAAGCTTATCTAGGAGAATTTCACGATTCACACAGTCAAACGCCTCTGAGAGATCACAAAAAATCCCAATGGGCGATGTTCAGTTATTCTGAGCATTTAATCTTTCATCAGTGGAACAATATATAGCATTTTCTGATGAAAAACCTTTCTGAAAACCAAAATAACATTTTGTTATAACTTCATCTTTACAAATATGTGAGGCTACTCTTGAATACATTACTTCGTCAAGAATTTTGTTTACAGCTGTGAGAAGTGAGATTGAGCGGTCGTTACTAGCATCACACCTACCCCCTCTTTATGCAAAAGTTTGATAATAGCATACTTCAGTCTGTTCAGTAAAATGTCTTGTTTCAGTGACCTAGTACATATATGACTGAGGATCCTACTTACCTGTTGTGAACAAGCTTTGGGTACTCTGTAGGAAATGCAGTCAATTCCGTGAGACCTTTTACTTTTGAGTGAATTTATTATTTTCCTAGCTTCAGTAGATCAAAATGGTTCAAATGGCTCTGAGCACTATGGGACTCAACTGCTGAGGTCATTAGTCCCCTAGAACTTAGAACTAGTTAAACCTAACTAACCTAAGGACATCACAAACATCCATGCCCGAGGCAGGATTCGAACCTGCGACCGTAGCGGTCGCGTGGTTCCAGACTGAAGCGCCTAGAACCGCTCGGCCACAACGGCCGCTAAGTAGATGAGATGAGCTGAATTTCAGTTTTATTAAATTGCATAGTTTTTACCTTTTCCATATATACAGCGAGAGGTTCCATGTCTCAACCGTAACAATGAACGTACATGGGCCGAGCGTTGCGTGAAACTTTTATCACACACTGCTATTTGGTCATGGTATTCCTAGCAGGTATACGCCCAAAGTGGTACTATAGTAACGAAAGTGCGCTAAAGGGTCCTATCATGCCTGAAATGAACTTAAAGTGAATGCAGGAAAACTATGTACAACTGGAAATGCTGTTTATTCAGGAAAATATTTTTATAACATTTTTATTTTTTTAATACATACATCGTGAGTCAAGTTGTTTTCGATGAATTACGAGCAATGAGCAAAGAATCCAAAAATGTTGAGAAACTTTTTCTGTTAATCATATATTATGGGTGGTTATTTTTTGTCACATGTGTCAAAGTATCTAAATGTGCAGAAATATATGAACAAACTGTTAAAACTTTACTTAACTACAGGATTCGTTTCGTATGAGCAGAACATCCTTCTGTACACAGAGAAAAGAAGGTAACGAGCGGAAAAAAAATGGTTCAAATGGCTCTGAGCACTATGGGACTCAACTGCTGAGGTCATTAGTCCCCTAGAACTTAGAACTAGTTAAACCTAACTAACCTAAGGACATCACAAACATCCATGCCCGAGGCAGGATTCGAACCTGCGACCGTAGCGGTCTTGCGGTTCCAGACTGCAGCGCCTTTAACCGCACGGCCACTTCGGCCGGCGTAACGAGCGGAAAGATCCTGCTGTCAGAACACAGAAAAGTCTAATACGTTCGTCTTTAAACAAAGCTCTGAGAGAGAAGTGGGGCATCAGATGCCTCTGTCATAATTCCCCCATCATTACCAAAAATTCTAGCATGTGAACATATTCGCGCTTTTTCTGCTGAAAGAGATAAGCAGAGAGATACAGTAACAGCAGAATAGATAGGAGACAGTGTCATGAAGAAAGAAAGAGAGAAGAAACATTGATGGTGGGAGAGCGAAAGTAGTAGTGATATTGAGATAGACGGGATTTTGGACCGAACTTGTGGGTACAGGAGAAAAATAATTTGCACCTCCCAGAATTTTTGAGCTGCCGATGTATGGTGGAGATTGTGGCAGTAAGAAAGGAAAGGAGATAGTGGAAATGAGAGAGGAGACAGATGCGGTAGTATATACTGTAAATACCGGTGCCAGTGTGAATGAAAGATGGGAGACAGTAACTGTGGGAAAGAAAAGGAGCCAAATAAGAAAAAGTGGGAACAGTGTCAACTGGAGAGAAATAAACAAGTGTTGACAGTGTCAGGGAATGAGAGGAGCCTAAATGTCCGCCTGTGACTAGTTGTGGGGATGTGGGGAGGTGGTTCGACGATTGCCAACTTTACCCAGTTGCCCTATACCCAAGTGTTACAGAATTTGTCCAATTTTCCCCATCACCTAGGCTCACTTGTTTCCCAGTCTAGGGGTCAATTCCCAGAGCAAACCCTCCCAAAGGACATGTGTGGAGAGAGAGTGGTGGTTGAAGAGAAGGGCAGCAGACTGTAAGCGAGAACAAACGACACAGTTCCAATGGGGCAGAAAAACAATGGGAGAACGAAGGTGCCAATGGGAGAGGGAAGCAATAGGACAAAAACAGTGGCAGTGGGACAGACAGACAGTGAATAGGACAGAAAATTAAACAGAGAGAATGGGAGGAAGACAGTGACAGTGTGGGGGAACAGGAAGGAGGTAGTGCCAATGGGAGAAAAAGAAGACTATGGTAGATAGACATTTATGTAGACACTAGCAGTGAGATGCTGAGTGTGACGACTTAAGTACACATAGAAACTGGGCAAAAGGATTCAGATTTGTATGTCAAAAGAGTGCAAGTATATTCATATACCATAGGCATTGTTGACCAAGCGGAATGAGGATAGAAACAGCTGGCTCCACAATTTTTTGTCAGAATCTTTTAAAGAGCTACACATTCGCTTTTTTGTGCTCCAGCAGGGGCATTTTGCGCTGGTAATTTATGATCCAGTAATAAAACGTGGCTGACTCTATAGTTATGCTATCCCTACCTTCATTACTATAATTTATGACAAACTATATCTGCGTTATGTATTTAGTCTTATCTTAATTAGCATATTTCTGACCTCACATGGCTGCCCCTATATATCCAGCACCTTATTTTTATTACTATAATTTGAACCCAATGGAGTCTGTAGGTAGCGAGCTTGCAGGCACGGTAACGGTAGCACAAGGTTTTTAAGCTTCCTGCTCTGGGCCCAGAAGTACTTTACGGAAACAAGGTCCTCAATATTTAATGATGCAGGCTGCCTGCATTCGCTATATCTTCGGGCCTCTCAAAAAATGGTTCAAATGGCTCTGAGCACCATGGGACTTAACATCTGAGGTCATCAGTCCCCTAGAACTTAGAACTACTTAAACCTAACTAACCTAAGGACATCACACACATCCATGCCCGAGGCAGGATTCGAACCTGCGACCGTAGCAGTCGCGCGGTTCCGGACTGAAGCGCCTAGAACCGCACGGCCACCACGGCCGGCTCGGGCCTCTCATCTGAGGGCAAAACGAATGTTATTAATGACCTTACTCCAATTGCTTTTATGATGTCAGGATCAACTTCCTCAGGGAGCACCCCCCTGATGGACCAATGGCTGAATATCAAACTATTAGTCGCGTACAAAAGCATTAATTTGCAGAGGTTGTCCTATGCGTCTCATACACATCATACCTAAAGATCAAATTAAGCCTGTTGAAGGGCTTGTTTCAATAGCGGTACAAGTCCATTACCTCCACTTTTCTGTCTATAATGCTTGTGACATTAATGGTCCAAACAAACAGAAAGAAAGGTTCATCTCTAGCAAGAAGCCATATGCTTGAATATTTCTGATATCTCAACTGCAGATTTTTCAGCGCTCATTTAACTTTAGGACCCTGTATCTGAGAATGAACAAAAATGGACTTGTACCACTACTGAAATGAGCCCTTCAGTTGATGTTTTTCTCCCAGTTGTCCTGAGAGTGGCTATGATAAATAATCAGCGCTGATTTAATCTTCTGAATAAGACGTTCAAGCAGACGATGGCTGAGGATAGTATGGGATGTTGGTGGGATGTGATATCACGCTAACGAAACAGAATATCTTAAATTTTCTAGAAGTGAAAGTAGGCAAATTTTTACTGACTGATATCTTGGGAGGACCAAAGTAAGAAAATATTTTATCCAGATGTTCAATTGTCAAACCTGTAACCGTGCCCTCTTAGGGGCAAGCCACACAAACAGTGTGAAAGGATCCACCACAACGAAACTATACTTGTTGTCACTCTTAGTTTGTATATGCGGTTCTAAATAATCAACAAACAATTCGTCCATGGGCATTTCTTCCCGATTAGAGTGCAGCACACCACGGCGAGAACTGGAATCAAGCTTGGCGAACTAATATTCCTGACATTCCACGACTAACTTCCTAGCCTCTGAATTAAGGGGTGACCAAGTAAGGCGCCCTTTAGTCTTTGATATGCACTTAAAAAGGTTATAATGACCCCCCGCACAAGAAAAATGAAAGTACTTAAATACAGCCAGTACTTCCTCTTTCGAGAGACAAATGTTTCCGGTCGCATTTCAGTGGATAAAATAACATAGGAATCCTTTGTTTAAGTGATACCTAACTACTTCCCACTAAGAGGCTGTTCATTAATACCCCGGAGCTTATTCGCTAGTTCCTGTTGTTCCCTCAAATTCCCGAATATTCATGGAATCACGGTCAGTATAGCTGGACTACATTTAAGATTATCACCTGATTGCGTGACCTCAGTGGACTCATGATCCTCACTAAAAATTCGATTTAGCTTACTGTCAGGCCCGTTTATGTGTTTTACGACTGACGGGGAAATCTCAAATTCGAACTGTCGTGCGTGCTATCCTGCCTGTCTTGCGGGTCCTAGACAGTACTCAGCTTCACACCTAATTGTTTCTAATAAGATTCGTCTGCCCTCTAAACAGAAGTTAAATTTTTCCACGCCAAATAATACTGCCAAGGCTTCCAACTCGTACACGGAGAACTTAACCTTCACCGTTGAGAGAGCCTTCATTACAAACGTGATGTGTATGAGATTGTCGTAACAGAACTCTAGCGTCTCCGGAATTAGAGATATCAGTCTGGAGAATAAATTGATGCAGAAAATCTTCAATGGCTAGCATGGGCGCACTACTGGGATGGCGTTACTGAGAATCTGCTTCAACAGTTCAAAAGCTGACTGCTAGTATACGACCACTCAAATAGTTCTCCTTTAAGATATAGTTGGTTTAAGGTGGCGGTTAGTTGGGCGAAGTTCGGAACAAACCTATTGAAAAAGTTAAACCATTGCTGTAAACCCTTCTTTTACAGAGGGAAGCTAAAATTGTAAGCGACTTTGGTGCTTTTATTATCAGTTTTAACCTCAGTAGATGAAACTAGATGACCCACAAAACAAATCCCTGAACGAGCTGAATTAACCTCAGTAAGACTGAAATTTATGTAAGCTTCCCTAAAGCTGGATGACTTCTGCCTAAAGTGTTGAAGGTGCTCGTCAGATGAGTTGCTGCACATAACCACGTCAACGTAACTTCACTTCGGCCAAGATGGGATCTAGCAGAAGTAATAGAATTACTGCAGCATTAGACGAACCGATAGGGCCTCTCTGTTGAACTCAATAAGTTCCAGTCCGTAAAGAAAGCAGACAGAGTATTATTGTTAGAATTCTTCACCAAGAGGGATTTGGTGGTAGGCTTGATTCGGATTCGAAACTGTGAAATACTGGGCCCCAGAAAACCAAGTAGAACACGTGTAAAGGTCAGGCAAGGGCTCCGACTTCAGAACTACCTCCTGGTTCACAGGTCGGTAGTCCACGACGGGCCTATAATAGCCTTCGGTATTTCCTTTGAGAACCAAAAACGTGGTCTGGGTATACGGAGAGGCAGAAGGAATAATGATCCTCTCCGCGGAGCAGTTTTTCAATAATCTGCCTTTACTCTTGTATCTTTGGATGTGAAAATCGATAAGCAGTGTGACACACTGGCACCTGGTGGGCGAGTTGGACCTCATACTTGACTTTGTTGGTTGCAGTCAAGCGTTCAGTGAAATTCATTTAATAAATTTAATAACTTTCGAGCTTCATCTTCCCCCAAACGTCGGACATCAAAATGGAAATCACGCGAATCCGTACTATAAACTGAAGGATAGTCGAAAACGACTCGGAATGAAATTTAAAATTAAATTTAAAATTCGCATCTTCCCACAACAGAAGTAATTACTCACCATTAACAGTCAGAATCTGTTTATCCATTGGCCTTAAAGCGGGATATTTTAATCTTGCTATTCTTGAGACACCACACATAACTAGGCAAGGAAATATTGCTGCCATAAGCCAATAATCCACATAACGTTAACCGCAAGACCGCTACGGTCGCAGGTTCGAATCCTGCCTCGGGCATGGATGTTTGTGATGTCCTTAGGTTAGTTAGGTTTAACTAGTTCTAAGTTCTAGGGGACTAATTACCTCAGCAGTTGAGTCCCATAGTGCTCAGAGCCATTTGAACCATTTGAACCACATAACGTTTCATGGCTAAGGGTGGTAAAGATAAAGGGTGGTGAGGACTTACTAGTTCCAGCTAACTTATTACACCCCTTGGGTGGCCACCCAATTCGCCTTCCTCAACCCTGTTTCCAGAAACGTCATGAGTCATTACCTGTTTCACGTCTACCCTAATACCGAGTGAAATGTTGCAGTCTATTAAATCTAAACCAATTCCCACGATTCGTGACATTAAGGGGAAGAGATTCCAAGCAAATTATTGCTTTGCTCAGTGATTCTCCTTTCCTCGTCCGCAAAATTAATGCTCTCTGTATTCTGTTCAACTTCACTCCAGTCAAGATTTACTATTAAATACTTTCCACGAACGGTATTCTGGGCACACACCTTCCAGAATATTACCAACGACTTTATTTTCGCTGACCTCAACACGTAATTCTAATTGGGCCCATCTAATAGTCACAATATAATTAACAAAGGGTCGTAGTTGGCCTTGTAGCCGAAAATAATGATTGTTAATAAATTCACTGTTCAGTGTAGCTGTTACAACCTAAGCGAAAGATGTTAGCACGCTAACCATTCAAGTACCCCCTTCTTGCATAACGTGATCGAGGTAGTAGCCAATCGATCGTTGGTCAGTGCGTATCGCCGCGCGAAGAGACGAATTGGCGTACAAATTGCGAACGGAGACTGTGCTGGAAACGGTTTTATATGTAGCAAAGCTAAATAAAATTGAGCGAGGATGTGTATTGGCACAGGACATGATCACTAGGTGATTTTGAAATTAATAAAGAATACTGCGTGGCCCAAATTTATACAAACTGCTTGCTAATCTAGAAGAGCTTTTGTCAATAATTAATTATGTACTAAACATTAGATCGCACCACAAGCAACTTGCCACAAGGTAAGATCTCGGCACTATTTTTAAAGCTGTGTTGTAGGCATGCCAATGTAATAGTAAATTTTTTGTGACATTACAGTGTTTTTAATCAAAGCATTAACTTTGCGACTTAAACTTTACTGACCCCCGTCGTTAACCTTCGGCAGGGTGCTATCCTTCTCACCAATACTTCCCAAAAAGTCATGAGTGAAATAAATAGTTAACTAAACCAGATTCAGTTGAACTTACAGTTGATTTTCAATCAAGTAATTACTGTAATAAAAAGTGGTAGTTACTGTACTTGTTCATACAGTGTTGCACAACTACTGCAGACAATCAGTTCAAACGAAAAGTTTTTTAAATGCGCTTCATATTTCTATGACAAAAGTATGCTGGCTCTCGTGTGACGTTGCGGGCACGTAACGCAGTAACAAATTTGTGTAAACGGAACAGACAAGGACGGGTGGTCACCCTTGAAAAGATATGGGCTACTAACTGGGAAATCCGGTGAGATATGCGACTTTGACAAAGGGAAGATTATTATTACGCAAAGCCCGTGAACGAGAATATAGGAAACGTCGTACCTGGTCGAATGTTCACGTGCTACTGTCGTGCGCATCTACGGAAAGAAGTAGAAGCACAGTGAAACTACCACCAGGCACTAATTTGGTGGACGTTCAATATTCTTCACAGAACGTGGGGTTCAGAGGCATGTCTTCTCTGTACAGCAGGACTGATAGTGAACTGCGGCATCTCTGCCGAAACGGCACAATGCTGGTGCACGCACAAATGTTTCAGACCGCACCGTTCATCGTACATTGTCGAACATTGACCTCCGCAGCAGACCACCCGACGTATTCACATGTTGACCCAACGACATCGTAAATTACGGTTGCAGTGGGGACGGGACCAACGGGATTCGACAGTCGATCAATGGAAACGCGCCAGCTCTTGGGGAGAATCAAATTTTTGCGACACTGGGTCGATGATAGTCCCCACCAACACCGCCACCGTGGTGAACGGCGTCTCGAAACGGGCAGCGCGCCACGGATGCAGGCTGGTGGAAGCAGTGTTACGCTATTGGAGAAGTTCTTCTGCGCTTGCAAGGAACCTGTGGTAGTAATCGAAGACACGCTGACGGCTGTGAACCGCGTGCATGCCTTCATGCTCGATGCCCTCCCCAACGGTGACGTCATCTTACAGCTGTGTAATTATTTGTGTCTCAGAGCCAGAACCGGCTACAGTGGTTTGACGAGAAATATAGTGAAGTCACCTTGATGTCTCGGTGACTAAATTTGCCTATTGTAAATCCTATGGAACCTGTCTGGGTCTCTATTGGGCCCATTGCTTATGTGAATTACGTGGATTGTGCGTAGACATAGAATGTCAGAAACTTCCACAAACCTACCAACAAACTGTCGGATCGTTGATACGCAGAATCAGTGAGGTATTTCATCCCAAAAACAGACAAACAAGCTATCAAAAAGGTGGTCATAATATTTTGGCTCATCAGTCGTAAATTCTTACGGTTAGCATTTCGAAAGTGATGCCAATTATTTGGATACGAAGCACAGTCCAAATGGCCTCATAATGGCAGAATAAACATTTTATAGCACCATATATTAGAATTATCTCCCATTTCATTCAAGAAGCAGTAACCCTCAAAACTTCGATTATTTAAAGGATCGAACTTCCTTCTATAGAATAGTTTGAAATGTCTGGTTACTTTAGAAATTAATTAATATATAAAATATTTAGCTCTGCTGGTTGCCCACCAATCACGTATTACTCAGGTAGGAGGTGGCCAATAATTAGTACACAGTCTCTGTTTGTATACTAGCTCCAGTTTCCCAGTATCCTAGCAGTTAATCGAAGCCTCCCATCCGCTATACTTACCACTGTTCACATGTAACCGTTCTACTTTATATTTTTACTCGTTATTTTATTACATGACTGACCTCATCTGATTCATTAATTGTGTAACCAAAAGGGAACAACACAATTTTTCTACATTAACAGATAGTAACGCGTCTTTGCACAATTCGAATGTCTTGTAAGACTCATACCGTGTCGCACTTATCGTAAAGCTTCCACATAACAACGACATCATCCGTGAGAAGTCTGAGCTAGAAAATATTTATGGTCTCTGCAACGTGTGTGGAATACAAGCACGTGCTGAAATGTAGCACAACCGCATCTTATTTAGTACGTATGAGACTACGGACATAATGACTATCGCAGATTTAAGTTAAGTACCATTATCAGTAAAGCATTGTTGTAATTTCGTCTTTCACTAAATCAGTAAGCTCGGAATTAAGGTAAAAACGGAAAAGCAGCCTGCCCTCATGCTACTGGACCGTTGCTACCGGCAGTAAAGATTGTGCCGTATTTTCGGGGACATTGTACGTGTGAGAGCAGTACGACAATTCACGGGATGTATTTTTGAGAATTTTACAGTCCCTGCAGCAGAGCCGAAGGTAATGAAATGCCCATTACCGCTGTAATAGCTGGTTTGCTCCCGACGCAGTCAGGGAAGCCTGCAATTATACAACATTATGTTAACGGCGCCGGCGGAGAGTGAAGTCGTTTCCCTGCGTTATCACACGCCAGGGGTTGTTTACACATTTTCCGCCTGTTTTGCACTGACGTAGCTATTAAAATAATGCAAGAGCAGAGCGAATCCCCAGATTAACATTCTTGCAGGATACAATAATTGCTGCGTAAGGGGCCAAAAAGCAGAAAAGGCTTTCTCATCGACTCATTCTTCGAATCTACACTCCTGGAAATTGAAATAAGAACACCGTGAATTCATTGTCCCAGGAAGGGAAAACTTTATGACACATTCCTGGGGTCAGATACATCACATGATCACACTGACAGAACCACACGCACATAGACACAGGCAACAGAGCATGCACAATGTCGGCACTAGTACAGTGTATATCCACCTTTCGCAGCAATGCAGGCTGCTATTCTCCCATGGAGACGATCGTAGAGATGCTGGATGTAGTCCTGTGGAACGACTTGCCATGCCATTTCCACCTGGCGCCTCAGTTGGACCAGCGTTCGTGCTGGACGTGCAGACCGCGTGAGACGACGCTTCATCCAGTCCCAAACATGCTCAATGGAGGACAGATCCGGAGATATTGCTGGCCAGGGTAGTTGACTTACACCTTCTAGAGCACGTTGGGTGGCACGGGATACATGCGGACGTGCATTGTCCTGTTGGAACAGCAAGTTCCCTTGCCGGTCTAGCAATGGTAGAACGATGGGTTCCATGACGGTTTGGATGTACCGTGCCCTATTCAGTGTCCCCTCGACGATCACCAGTGGTGTACGGCCAGTGTAGGAGATCGCTCCCCACACCATGATGCCGGGTGTTGGCCCTGTGTGCCTCGGTTGTATGCAGTCCTGATTGTGGCGCTCACCTGCACGGCGCCAAACACGCATACGACCATCATTGGCACCAGGGCAGAAGCGACTCTCATCGCTGAAGACGACACGTCTCCATTCGTCCCTCCATTCACGCCTGTCGCGACACCAGTGGAGGCGGGCTGCACGATGTTGGGGCGTGAGCGGAAGACGGCCTAACGGTGTGCGGGACCGTAGCCCAGCTTCATGGAGACGGTTGCGAATGGTCCTCGCCGATACCCCAGGAGCAACAGTGTCCCTAATTTGCCGGGAAGTGGCGGTGCGGTCCCCTACGGCACTGCGTAGGATCCTACGGTCTTGGCGTGCATCCGTGCGTCGCTGCGGTCCGGTCCCAGGTCGACGGGCACGTGCACCTTCCGCCGACCACTGGCGACAACATCGATGTACTGTGGAGACCTCACGCCCCACGTGTTGAGCAATTCAGAGGTACGTCCACCCGGCCTCCCGCATGCCCACTATACGCCCTCGCTCAAAGTCCGTCAACTGCACATACGGTTCACGTCCACGCTGTCGCGGCATGCTACCAGTGTTAAAGACTGCGATGGAGCTCCGTATGCCACGGCGAACTGGCTGACACTGACGGCGGCGGTGCACAAATGCTGCGCAGCTAGCGCCATTCGACGGCCAACACCGCGGTTCCTGGTGTGTCCGCTGTGCCGTGCGTGTGATCATTGCTTGTACAGCCCTCTCGCAGTGTCCGGAGCAAGTATGGTGGGTCTGACACACCGGTGTCAATGTGTTCTTTTTTCCATTTCCAGGAGTGTATATTGTTGAAATATGGAATGTCTGGATTTTACTATCGATCTTTTCATATTGTTCGTTTCTATTATCACGACGCAATAGTTTTACCCTGTTACTCACATAAGTTCAGCATACTCAGTTAATTACAAAAAAATCAATCCTATTAGAAGTAGAGTACATGAGTTAGGTCAGTATAAGGTCCTTATGGACTTTGTTAAACGTGCATCAGAAGTGACCATGACGGTCTGTAGGGGCAACCAGGGCATGTTGCCCGTAGTTGCATGATGACCAGTTGGTATTACTGCTTTAAACTATCGTCAGAATGCACCACTGACCAAGGAGATTGGTGGCAACAATGTTGCCACCTTTCCACAAACGCGCTAGTGCAGTTAGATTGTCGACCGAGTTAGGGAAAGCATTTTATGTTTTCTTCTTAGCGAAATTAGATTTTACTCGCTCAAGATGTTTTGTTGTGTACTTCAAGGTAACGCTATTATGAAACAAGTAAGTACAATGATTAAAGTCGATAGATTAGTGATTATTTTGACAATGCACCACGGTGATATATGTTTAAAACGTTTTCGTAAGCGGACTAATATAATTCCAATATGGCGATAGGCACAATGGCCCATTAAGTAGAATTATTTCGGCTGAAGTGACCAACGTGCACCACTGTCTTCTTCTAAGTTATTACTCTTAGTAACTGTAATCGGTCCAACGTAGCCAAAGTTTGCATCATATTCTGTGCAATTTTTATATAAGAACATTGTCTCATGATTTTTTTTTCCGTCCAAACCCAATAACTTGTCTTCGTGTATTCAACTAAAACGGTTGTAAAAAACTTTGATTTTATCCATACAGGATGAGAGGTCGTGGTTGTGAATGTTAGATGTTAAAAAATATATCGGCTCAACCACTTGTTTATAGTGTAAAACACTAAGATTGACGCGTTTCGGAAGTCAAGCTTCCATCATCAGAATAATAAAAAGTAAAAGAACCTGTTAAAACTCGCTAAAATGGAACATGCACCAGGCACAACGAAATTGATAATAAAATTAAGACATCGTGGCTACTTCTGTTGTAGCAGCCGTGTCTTCCAAGGTGCATGTCCACATAGTTGTCAAAATATAAAAAAACTCTAAAATGGTGTCGCCTATGGTGTTCAACATCTAATCACATGGCTCTCTCCTCTAACGTCGTAAACCGCCCGTGCGTCTTCGTTGATAGCACACACCACGTAGCCAAACACAACACTGAAACGCGAGTGAGCTCACGCGCAAGTAAACAAGGAAGTCACAGAGATGTCTATGCAAACAGATAACGTATACATGATCTAAGGACCTCATGAAGTGATGGTATCCTGCCAATTGCTAAAATGTAGTTACTAAAAGAAACCAGTGAAATGTTTGAAAAAGTTATTTGTATCACCAGCTAGCTGTTCATTCAGAGTGTTCTGATTATCCACGCCATGTATCGTAATTTCCAGCTGTTCTAGTAGATCCAGCATTTTGCCTTTGTCCTGTCTATGTCAAATAACGAGATCCTGATCTATTCCCAACATGGGGTGTCCCGTTTCCCAAATATGCGTAGCTACAGCTGACTTTTCTAAATTATTAGGCCGGAAAGCATCGCTATGTTCTTTGTAACGTACTTTAAAGGATCTACCAGTTTGGCCTACATAGCTTGCCTAGCACGTGTTACACTGAATTTTATAGACCCCAGCTCTCTCATATTTATCGCTTTCCAGCAGTAAATTATTTCTTAGTTTAAACCGCAGCGTATTATTGGTCTGAAAAGCGGTATCAATTTTAAAATGTTTGAAAATGTTAGCCACTTTCTGCGAAATATTACCGAAGTATGATATTGTGACTCTCGTAATACTATTTGCGGTATTCTTCCTTGCATTCGCGCGCTGTTTCTGTCGTCTTAATAAGGCACCATAATGAGATTTTCACTCTGCAGCGGGGTGTGCACTGATATGACACTTCCTGGTACATTAAAACTGCGGCTAAGCTATGTCTCCGCAATATCCTTTCCCCCAGGAGTGCTATTTGTGCTAGGTCCGCAGAACAGATACTGTGAAGTTTGAGAGGTAGGAGACGAGGTACTGGCAGAACTGAAGCTGTGAGTACGGTTCGTGAGTCGTACTTGGGTAGTTCAGTCGGTAGAGCACTTGCCCGCGAAAGGCAAAGACCCCGAGTTCGAGTCTCGGTCCGGCACACAGTTTTCATCTGCCGGGAAGTTTCATCAGTAGGGCACCTAGACGTGAATTTGAAGCTCGAAGATTTCACCGAACGAAACGTTCGGTTCCACCTTTAGACTGTGGCGAGAATGGTGCTGTCCTGACATAATGTATTCCATAGCGTTTGCAAAATTGTGCAAATTCTTTGAAAAAAAATCAACTGTCAGAAACAGTTGTTCGTGGCAACCGTTGAGAGAAAGTACAGAAGCGAAACCCTTGTTAGTGCTGGCGGTATTCGTCGAATGCACTGGGATGAGGAAAGCGTATTTGCTGTAGCCATCGGCGATAAACAAGTACCGTGTTTCCAAAAAGGGACCAGCAAACTCTATAAGTAGGCGATACGATGAGGTATCAGAATGTGGCCAGGAGAAAAATTCGTGTCGCGGAGTGACCTGATTGTCCCCTCAAGTGGGACATTATGCCGTCACACGTTTCATTTGCTTATCTAAACTAAGCCAGGTGCAATGTTGGCGCTCCAGGTGCTTAACGAACTGTTCCCTTGTGAACTCTGAGTAGGAGACTTAACGCCTGCTGTTGCTAAGAGGCGGGGATTAACACTACTGCCTGTGCGTTAGGCGTGTGAAGCAGGATCATATCATTCAGAAGAGATAAACCGTTGCGGTGCACAAAGTTTCTTCACACTAGGGGATCGGGAATATACGAGGTGCGGCTGGAAAAAAAACCGGACTGATGCTGGAAAAAACATTTATTTACAATTATTTACAATTTCATGTTATCTCCTTCAATGTACTCTCCTCCTCGGTCTCTACACCGCTCCATACCAATTTTCCACTGTTGATAGCAATGCTGCAGATCATTTTCGGTACGTCCATACATTACTTCCGTCGCTTTTTCTTCTACTGCTTCAACAGTCTCAAATCTAGTTCCTTTCAAAGCTGACTTGACTTTAGGGAAAAGAAAAAAGTCACAGGGGGCCAAATCAGGTGAGTAGGGTGGATGATCTAAGATGGGAATGTTGTGTTTAGCCAAAACGTCTTCACTGACAACGCACTGTGAGCTGAGGCATTGTCTTGGTGAAGGATCCATGACTTTTTTCTTCACAAATCGTTCCGTTTTCTCCGTACTCGCTCACGTAGGGTAGCCAGGACGCTAATGTAGTAATGCTGATTCACTGTTTGTCCCTCTGGTACCCAATCAATGTGCACAATGCCTTTGATGTCAAAAAAAAACAATCATAATTGCCTTGAATTTCGATTTTGAAATTCGTGCTTTTTTTTTTGTCGTGGAGAACCAGGAGTTTTCCAATGCATCGATTGGCGTTTAGTTTCGGGATCGTAAGTAAGAAACACCGATTCATCGCAAGTAATAACATTTTGTAAGAAGGTGGGACCACTTTCAATGTTTTCCAGGATGTCAGAACAAATCATTCTTCGGCGTTCCTTTTGTTCAATTGTAAGACACTTTGGAACCATTTTTGAACACACTTTGTTCATGTTGAAACTTTCATGAAGAATCTGCCTAACACTTTCCTTGTCAACTCCTGTTAACTCAGACACTGCTCTGATTGTTAAACGGCGATCTTGTAGAACAAGTTTACCGATTTTTTCAATGTTTGCATCAGTTTTTGCTGACAATGGTCTGCCAGTGCGAGTGTCATCACTGGTGTCTTCGCGGCCATCTTTAAATCGTTTAAACCACTCAAACACTTGTGTTCGCGATAAACAATCATCGCCGTACACTTGTTGTAACATTACAAACGTTTCACTTGCAGATTTTCCTAGTTTGAAACAAAATTTGATGTTAACACGCTGTTCTTTCTATACACTCAACATTTTCCGACGCACAGACAAAACGTCAACTACTTAAAACAGACGCCACGGGCAGACTGAGTGCAGGAGGCAGATGAAACTCGAGCAGTAGGCGGAGCGAGAGTCACGTGACAGGCCACGCGACTTTCAGCCTTATTGCATTCGTTTTATAGTTTCACCAGTATTAGTCGGATTTGTTTCTAGCCACACCTCGTATTTGTGAGAGCGCGGCCAAATCTTTCGAATGTAACTTTTTAGCAATACTGAATGGATATGAAAGGAACCCAGTGCTATCGAATCAGAAGAAACAATATGTAAACAAAACGTTCCCCGTGGCTCGAATGCATCTGCGCAGACATGTAAATGAGACAATTGAGCCGTGCGTGGCTCGCGTTCCGCCCGTTACGTATTTTGCACCCTGCTTTTAACGTACTTCCACCTGACTACGTTGTTTTAAATTACTGGTGTCACAGAGTTGCTGCTGTGCCTGACCGTGAGCGGCGCTAGCAGCGCGTATCGATACATCCCCTCCCGTAGTCTCTTTGCTCGACTGCTATGACTTCCCAATCGTTGTCAGTCGTAAGCGAGTTCGGGTCGCGAGTTCACGCTGCCAGGCAGTTGGAACGCGTCTGGAGCGCAGTACGGACCTGCCAGTCCAATGAGGCACTAGTGCAGTCGGGTTGGAGCTGTGAGGTCTGCGTCGACATGGCTCGCCCGACCATTTCCGCCGTGCATCACTTGACCCTGGCCACGATCTTGGTGGATTGTCGGTCGATCTTCCTACCGGACGACGCGTTTTGGCTCGCCGATCGTTCGTGAGTCGGCTGTGTGTGTGTGTGTGCATCGACTCTCGATTTGTCTTCATGCGTGCTTAGCTACTGTTGGACATCGTTCAGGTCTTCGTGCAAGTGTTTGACAGGTTGTGTGTGCAGTTGGGGTTATTTCCACTGACGACTACTTTAGATGTTGTCGGCATTCTGAGGGCAGTCGGTCGGTTGGTGCAGACTAGGACGATATCTTCGTGCGGCGAAGTCGGCTGTGTCCGATGGCGGTCCCTGCGAAGTGTCGGAGCGTGTGTGGAGCTGTCCGATCGCTACGAGCTTCGTGGCTTACCGCAAAAATTCAAATGGTCATCAGTCCCCTAGAACTTAGAACTACGGGGTGTTTCAAAAATGACCGGTATATTTGAAACGGCAATAAAATCTAAACGAGCAGCGATAGAAATACACCGTTTGTTGCAATATGATTGGGACAACAGTACATTTTCAGGCAGACAAACTTTCGAAATTACAGTAGTTACAATTTTCAACAACAGATGGCGCTGCGGTCTGGGAAACTCTATAGTACGATATTTTCCACATATCCACTATGCGTAGCAATAATATGGCGTAGTCTCTGAATGAAATTACCCGAAACCTTTGACAACGTGTCTGGCGGAATGGCTTCACATGCAGATGAGATGTACCGCTTCAGCTGTTCAATTGTTTCTGGATTCTGGCGGTACACCTGGTCTTTCAAGTGTCCCCACAGAAAGATGTCACAGGGGTTCATGTCTGGCGAATAGGGAGGCCAATCCACGCCACCTCCTGTATGTTTCGGATAGCCCAAAGCAATCACACCATCATCGAAATATTCATTCAGGAAATTAAGGACGTCGGCCGTGCGATGTGGCCGGGCACCATCTTGCGTAAACCACGAGGTGTTCGCAGTGTCGTCTAAGGCAGTTTGTACCGCCACAAATTCACGAAGAATGTCCAGATAGCGTGATGCAGTAATCGTTTCGGATCGGAAAAATGGGCCAATGATTCTTTTGGAAGAAATGGCGGCCCAGACCAGTACTTTTTGAGGATGCAGGGACGATGGGACTGCAACATGGGGCTTTTCGGTTCCCCATATGCGCCAGTTCTGTTTATTGACGAAGCCGTCCAGGTAAAAATAAGCTTCGTCAGTAAACCAAATGCTGCCCACATGCATATCGCCGTCATCAATCCTGTGCACTATATCGTTAGCCAATGTCTCTCGTGCAGCAATGGTAGCGGCGCTGAGGGGTTGCCGCGTTTGAATTTTGTATGGATAGAGGTGTAAACTCTGGCGCATGAGACGATACGTGGACGTTGGCGTAATTTGGACCGCAGCTGCAACATGGCGAACGAAAATCCGAGGCCGCTGTTGGATCACCTGCTGCACTAGCTGCGCGTTGCCCTCTGTGGTTGCCGTACGCGGTCGCCCTACCTTTCCAACACGTTCATCCGTCAAGTTCCCAGTCCGTTGAAATTTTTCAAGCAGATCCTTTATTGTATCGCTTTTCGGTCCTTTGGTTACATTAAACCTCCGTTGAAAACTTCGTCTTGTTGCAACAACACTGTGTTCTAGGCGGTGGAATTCCAACACCAGAAAAATCCTCTGTTCTAAGGAATAAACCATGTTGTCTACAGCACACTTGCACGTTGTGAACAGCACACGCTTACAGCAGAAAGACGACGTACAGAACGGCGCACCCACAGACTGCGTTGTCTTCTATATCTTTCACATCACTTGCAGCGCCATCTGTTGTTCAAAATTGTAACTACTGTAATTTCGAAAGTTTGTCCGCCTGAAAATGTACTGTTGTCCCAAGCATATTGCAACAAACGGTGTACTGCTATCGCTGCTCGTTTAGTTTTTATTGCCGTTTCAAATATACCGGTCATTTTTTAAACACCCTGTACTTAAACCTAACTAACCTAAGGACAGCACACAACACCCAGTCATAACGAGGCAGAGAAAATCCCCGACCCCGCCGGGAAACGAACCCGGGAACCCGGGCGTGGGAAGCGAGAACGCTACCGCACGACCTCGAGCTGCGGACGCGGCTCACCGACCCAGGACGTCACAGTGGAGTGGTGTTGTAAGTACCCAAGCCACGGGCTTTCATGATGTGTCGTTCGTTTCGGTGGTTCGCTGTTGGGGAGCTTTTCCTACGAACAACACCGTGTGATTGTAGTGGTGAAATCGAGCCGCCGTGCGGTGGAATTAACTATACTGGTTTCACTACAATTAAAGTACACCAGCGGAATTTTCTGCCTTGTGGCCGTTAGAGTTCTGGTTACCTGCCCTGGCCACTGACCTCAATTCAGGCAGTGTTCCTTTTGGGTGGAGTTAACTATATTACCTTATTTCAAATTTAACTGTACCAGTGGAATTTTCTGCCTTCTGGCCGTTAGTGTTCTGGTTACCTGCCCTGGCCACTGACCTGAATTCAGGCAGTGTTCCTTTTGGGTGGAGTTAACTATATTACCTTATTTCAGATTTAACTGTACCAGTGGAATTTTCTGCCTTGCGGCCGTTAGTGTTCTGGTTACTTGCCCTGGCCACTGACCTCAATTCAGGCAGTGTTCCTTTTGGGTGGAGTTAACTATATTACCTTATTTCAAATTTAACTGTACCAGTGGCATTTTCTGCCTTGCGGCCGTTAGTGTTCTGGTTACCTGCCCTGGCCACTGACCTGAATTCAGGCAGTGTTCCTTTTGGGTGGAGTTAACTATATTACCTTATTTCAAATTTAACTGTACCAGTGGAATTTTCTGCCTTGTGGCCGTTAGTGTTCTGGTTACCTGCCCTGGCCACTGACCTCAATTCAGGCAGTGTTCCTTTTGGGTGGAGTTAACTATATTACCTTATTTCAAATTTAACTGTACCAGTGGAATTTTCTGCCTTGTGGCCGTTAGTGTTCTGGTTACCTGCCCTGGCCACTGACCTGAATTCAGGCAGTGTTCCTTTTGGGTGGAGTTAACTATATTACCTTATTTCAAATTTAACTGTACCAGTGGAATTTTCTGCCTTGTGGCCGTTAGTGTTCTGGTTACCTGCCCTGGCCACTGACCTGAATTCAGGCAGTGTTCCTTTTGGGTGGAGTTAACTATATTACCTTATTTCAAATTTAACTGTACCAGTGGAATTTTCTGCCTTGTGGCCGTTAGTGTTCTGATTACCTGCCCTGGCCACTGACCTGAATTCAGGCAGTGTTCCTTTAGGGTGGAGTTAACTATTTTACCTTATTTCAAATTTAACTGTACCAGTGGAATTTTCTGCCTTGTGGCCGTTAGTGTTCTGCTTACCTGCCCTGGCCACTGACCTGAATTCAGGCAGTGTTCCTTTTGGGTGGAGTTAACTATATTACCTTATTTCAAATTTAACTGTACCAGTGGAATTTTCTGCCTTGTGACCGATGGTGTTCTGGTTACCTGCCCTGGCCACTGACCTGAATTCAGGAAGTGTTCCTTTTCGGTGGAGTTAACTATATTACCTTATTTCAAATTTAACTGTACCAGTGGAATTTTCTGCCTTATGGCCGTTAGTGTTCTGGTTACCTGCCCTGGCCACTGACCTGAATTCAGGTAGTGTTCCTTTTGGGTGGAGTTAACTATATTACCTTATTTCAAATTTAAATGTACCAGTGGAATTTTCTGCCTTGTGGCCGTTGTTCTGGTTACCTGCCCTGGCCACTGACCTGAATTCAGGCAGTGTTCCTTTTGGGTGGAGTTAACTATATTACCTTACTTCAAATTTAACTGTACCAGTGGAAATTTCTGCCTTGAGGCCGTTAGTGTTCTGGTTACCTGCCCTGGCCACTGACCTGAATTCAGGCAGTGTTCCTTTTGGGTGTAGTTAATTGTATTACCTTATTTCAAATTTAACTGTACCAGTGGAATTTTTTGCCTTGTGGCCGTTAGTGTTCTGGTTACCTGCCCTGGCCACTGACCTGAATTCAGGCAGTGTTCCTTTTGGGTGGAGTTAACTATATTACCTTATTTCAAATTTAACTGTACCAGTGGAATTTTCTGCCTTGTGGCCGTTAGTGTACTGGTTACCTGCCCTGGCCACTGACCTGAATTCAGGCAGTGTTCCTTTTGGGTGGAGTTAACTATATTACCTTACTTCAAATTTAACTGTACCAGTGGAATTTTCTGCCTTGTGGCCGTTAGTGTTCTGGTTACCTGCCCTGGCCACTGACCTGAATTCAGGCAGTGTTCCTTTTGGGTGGAGTTAACTACATTACCTTATTTCAAATTTAACTGTACCAATGGAATTTTCTGCCTTGTGGCCGTTAGTGTTCTGGTTACCTGCCCTGGCCACTGACCTGAATTCAGGCAGTGTTCCTTTTGGGTGGAGTTAACTATATTACCTTATTTCAAATTTAAGTGTACCAGTGGAATTTTCTGCCTTGCGGCCGTTAGTGTTCTGGTTACCTGCCCTGGCCACTGACCTGAATTCAGGCAGTGTTCCTTTTGGGTGGAGTTAACTATATTACCTTATTTCAAATTTAACTGTACCAGTGGAATTTTCTGCCTTGTGGCCGTTAGTGTTCTGGTTACCTGCCCTGGCCACTGACCTGAATTCAGGCAGTTCCTTTTGGGTGGAGTTAACTATATTACCTTATTTCAAATTTAACTGTACCAGTGGAATTTTCTGCCTTGTGGCCGTTAGTGTTCTAGTTACCTGCCCTGGCCACTGACCTGAATTCAGGCAGTGTTCCTTTTAGGTGGAGTTAACTATATTACCTTATTTCAAATTTAACTGTACCAGTGGAATTTTCTGCCTTGTGGCCGTTAGTGTTCTGGTTACCTGCCCTGGCCACTGACCTGAATTCAGGCAGTGTTCCTTTTTGGTGGAGTTAACTATATTACCTTATTTCAAGTTTAACTGTACCAGTGGAATTTTCTGCCTTGTGGCCGTTAGTGTTCTGGTTACCTGCCCTGGCCACTGACCTGAATTCAGGCAGAGTTCCTTTTGGGTGGAGTTAACTATATTACCTTATTTCAAATTTAAATGTACCAGTGGAATTTTCTGCCTTGTGGCCGTTGGTGTTCTGGTTACCTGCCCTGGCCACTGACCTGAATTCAGGCAGTGTTCCTTTTGGGTGGAGTTAACTATATTACCTTATTTCAAATTTAACTGTACCAGTGGAATTTTCTGCCTTGTGGCCGTTAGTGTTCTGCTTACCTGCCCTGGCCACTGACCTGAATTCAGGCAGTGTTCCTTTTGGGTGGAGTTAACTATATTACCTTATTTCAAATTTAACTGTACCAGTGGAATTTTCTGCCTTGCGGCCGTTAGTGTTCTGGTCACCTGCCCTGGCCACTGACCTGAATTCAGGCAGTGTTCCTTTTGGATGGAGTTAACTATATTACCTTATTTCAAATTTAACTGTACCAGTGGAATTTTCTGCCTTGTGGCCGTTAGTGTTCTGGTTACCTGCCCTGGCCACTGACCTGAATTCAGGCAGGGTTCCTTTTGGGTGGAGTTAACTGTATTACCTTATTTCAAATTTAACTGTACCAGTGGAATTTTCTGCCTTGTGGCCGTTAGTGTTCTGGTTACCTGCCCTGGCCACTGAAGTGAATTCAGGCAGTGTTCCTTTTGGGTGGAGTTAACTATATTACCTTACTTCAAATTTAACTGTACCAGTGGAATTTTCTGCCTTGTGGCCGTTAGTGTTCTGGATACTTGCCCTGGATACTGACCTGAATTTAGGCAGTGTTCCTTTTGGGTGGAGTTAACTATATTACCTTATTTCAAATTTAACTGTACTAGTGGAATTTTCTGCCTTGCGGCCTTTGTGTTCTGGTTACCTGCCCTGGCCAGTGACTTGAATTCAGGCAGTGTTCCTTTTGGGTGGAGTTAACTATATTACCTTATTTCAAATTTAACATTACCAGTGGAATTTTCTGCCTTGTGGCCGTTAGTGTTCTGGTTACCTGCCCTGGCCACTGACCTGAATTCAGGCAGTGTTCCTTTTGGGTGGAGTTAACTATATTACCTTATTTCAAATTTAACTGTACCAGTGGAATTTTCTGCCTTGTGGCCGTTAGTGTTCTGGTTACCTACCCTGGCCACTGACCTGAATTCAGGCAGTGTTCCTTTTGGGTGGAGTTAACTATATTACCTTATTTCAAATTTAACTGTACCAGTGGAATTTTCTGCCTTGTGGCTGTTAGTGTTCTGGTTACCTGCCCTGGCCACTGACCTGAATTCAGGCAGTGTTCCTTTTGGGTGGAGTTAACTATATTACCTTATTTCAAATTTAACTGTACCATGGGAATTTTCTGCCTTGTGGCCGTTCGTGTTCTGGTTACCTGCCCTGGCCACTGTCCTGAATTCAGGCAGTGTTCCTTTTGGGTGGAGTTAACTATATTACCTTATTTCAAATTTAACTGTACCAGTGGAATTTTCTGCCTTGTGGCCGTTAGTGTTCTGGTTACCTGCCCTGGCCAATGACCTGAATTCAGGCAGTGTTCCTTTTGGGTGGAGTTAACTATATTACCTTATTTCAAATTTAACTGTACCAGTGGAATTTTCTGCCTTGCGGCCGTTAGTGTTCTGGTTACCTGCCCTGGCCACTGACCTCAATTCAACAGTGTTCCTTTTGGGTGGAGTTAACTATATTACCTTATTTCAAATTTAAATGTACCAGTGGAATTTTCTGCCTTGTGGCCGTTGGTGTTCTGGTTACCTGCCCTGGCCACTGACCTGAATTCAGGCAGTATTCCTTTTGGGTGGAGTTAACTATATTACCTTATTTCAAATTTAACTGTACCATTGGAATTTTCTGCCTTGTGGCCGTTCGTGTTCTGGTTACCTGCCCTGGCCACTGACCTGAATTCAGGCAGTGTTCCTTTTGCGTGGAGTTAACTATATTACCTTATTTCAAATTTAAGTGTACCAGTGGAATTTTCTGCCTTGCGGCCGTTAGTGTTCTGGTTACCTGCCCTGGCCACTGACCTGAATTCAGGCAGTGTTCCTTTTGGGTGGAGTTAACTATATTACCTTATTTCAAATTTAACTGTACCAGTGGAATTTTCTGCCTTGTGGCCGTTAGTGTTCTGGTTACCTGCCCTGGCCACTGACCTGAATTCAGGCAGTGTTCCTTTTGGGTGGATTTAACTATATTTACCTTATTTCTAATTTAACTGTACCAGTGGAATTTTCTGCCTTGTGGCTGTTAGTGTTCTGGTTACCTGCCCTGGCCACTGACCTGAATTCAGGCAGTGTTCCTTTTGGGTGGAGTTAACTATATTACCTTATTTCAAATTTAACTGTACCAGTGGAATTTTCTGCCTTGTGGCCGTTAGTGTTCTGGTTACCTGCCCTGGCCACTGACCTGAATTCAGACAGTGTTCCTTTTTGGTGGAGTTAACTATATTACCTTATTTCAAATTTAAGTGTACAAGTGGAATTTTCTGCCTTGCGGCCGTTAGTGTTCTGGTTACCTGCCCTGGCCACTGACCTGAATTCAGGCAGTGTTCCTTTTGGGTGGAGTTAACTATATTACCTTATTTCAAATTTAAGTGTACCAGTGGAATTTTCTGCCTTGTGGCCATTAGTGTTCTGGTTACCTGCCCTGGCCACTGACCTCAATTCAGGCAGTGTTCCTTTTGGGTGGAGTTAACTATATTAC
This sequence comes from Schistocerca nitens, assembly GCF_023898315.1. Classification (NCBI taxonomy): domain Eukaryota; kingdom Metazoa; phylum Arthropoda; class Insecta; order Orthoptera; family Acrididae; genus Schistocerca; species Schistocerca nitens. The sequence continues at coordinate 21,447,740 of NC_064620.1, read as the reverse complement.
CTTATTTCAAATTTAACTGTACCAGTGGAATTTTCTGCCTTGTGGCCGTTAGTGTTCTGGTTACCTGCCCTGGCCACTGACCTGAATTCAGGCAGTGTTCCTTTTGGGTGGAGTTAACTATATTACCTTATTTCAAATTTAACTGTACCAGTGGAATTTTCTGCCTTGTGGCTGTTAGTGTTCTGGTTACCTGCCCTGGCCACTGTCCTGAATTCAGGCAGTGTTCCTTTTGGGTGGAGTTAACTATATTACCTTATTTCAAATTTAACTGTACCAGTGGAATTTTCTGCCTTGTGGCCGTTAGTGTTCTGGTTACCTGCCCTGGCCAATGACCTGAATTCAGGCAGTGTTCCTTTGGGTGGAGTTAACTATATTACCTTATTTCAAATTTAACTGTACCAGTGGAATTTTCTGCCTTGCGGCCGTTAGTGTTCTGGTTACCTGCCCTGGCCACTGACCTCAATTCAGGCAGTGTTCCTTTTGGGTGGAGTTAACTATATTACCTTATTTCAAATTTAAATGTACCAGTGGAATTTTCTGCCTTGTGGCCGTTGGTGTTCTGGTTACCTGCCCTGGCCACTGACCTGAATTCAGGCAGTGTTCCTTTTGGGTGGAGTTAACTATATTACCTTATTTCAAATTTAACTGTACCATTGGAATTTTCTGCCTTGTGGCCGTTCGTGTTCTGGTTACCTGCCCTGGCCACTGACCTGAATTCAGGCAGTGTTCCTTTTGGGTGGAGTTAACTATATTACCTTACTTCAAATTTAAGTGTACCAGTGGAATTTTCTGCCTTGTGGCCGTTAGTGTTCTGGTTACCTGCCCTGGCCACTGACCTGAATTCAGGCAGTGTTCCTTTTGGGTGGAGTTAACTATATTACCTTATTTCAAATTTAACTGTACCAGTGGAATTTTCTGCCTTGTGGCTGTTAGTGTTCTGGTTACCTGCCCTGGCCACTGTCCTGAATTCAGGCAGTGTTCCTTTTGGGTGGAGTTAACTATATTACCTTATTTCAAATTTAACTGTACCAGTGGAATTTTCTGCCTTGTGGCCGTTAGTGTTCTGGTTACCTGCCCTGGCCAATGACCTGAATTCAGGCAGTGTTCCTTTGGGTGGAGTTAACTATATTACCTTATTTCAAATTTAACTGTACCAGTGGAATTTTCTGCCTTGCGGCCGTTAGTGTTCTGGTTACCTGCCCTGGCCACTGACCTCAATTCAGGCAGTGTTCCTTTTGGGTGGAGTTAACTATATTACCTTATTTCAAATTTAAATGTACCAGTGGAATTTTCTGCCTTGTGGCCGTTGGTGTTCTGGTTACCTGCCCTGGCCACTGACCTGAATTCAGGCAGTGTTCCTTTTGGGTGGAGTTAACTATATTACCTTATTTCAAATTTAACTGTACCATTGGAATTTTCTGCCTTGTGGCCGTTCGTGTTCTGGTTACCTGCCCTGGCCACTGACCTGAATTCAGGCAGTGTTCCTTTTGGGTGGAGTTAACTATATTACCTTATTTCAAATTTAACTGTACCAGTGGAATTTTCTGCCTTGTGGCCGTTAGTGTTCTGGTTACCTGCCCTGGCCACTGACCTGAATTCAGGCAGTGTTCCTTTTGGGTGGAGTTAACTATATTACCTTATTTCAAATTTAACTGTACCAGTGGAATTTTCTGCCTTGTGGCCGTTAGTGTTCTGGTTACCTGCCCTGGCCACTGACCTGAATTCAGGCAGTGTTCCTTTTGGGTGGATTTAACTATATTTACCTTATTTCTAATTTAACTGTACCAGTGGAATTTTCTGCCTTGTGGCTGTTAGTGTTCTGGTTACCTGCCCTGGCCACTGACCTGAATTCAGGCAGTGTTCCTTTTGGGTGGAGTTAACTATATTACCTTATTTCAAATTTAACTGTACCAGTGGAATTTTCTGCCTTGTGGCCGTTAGTGTTCTGGTTACCTGCCCTGGCCACTGACCTGAATTCAGGCAGTGTTCCTTTTGGGTGGATTTAACTATATTTACCTTATTTCTAATTTAACTGTACCAGTGGAATTTTCTGCCTTGTGGCCGTTAGTGTTCTGGTTACCTGCCCTGGCCACTGACCTGAATTCAGGCAGTGTTCCTTTTGGGTGGAGTTAACTATATTACCTTATTTCAAATTTAACTGTACCAGTGGAATTTTCTGCCTTGTGGCCGTTAGTGTTCTGGTTACCTGCCCTGGCCACTGACCTGAATTCAGGCAGTGTTCCTTTTGGGTGGATTTAACTATATTTACCTTATTTCTAATTTAACTGTACCAGTGGAATTTTCTGCCTTGTGGCTGTTAGTGTTCTGGTTACCTGCCCTGGCCACTGACCTGAATTCAGGCAGTGTTCCTTTTGGGTGGAGTTAACTATATTACCTTATTTCAAATTTAACTGTACCAGTGGAATTTTCTGCCTTGTGGCCGTTAGTGTTCTGGTTACCTGCCCTGGCCACTGACCTGAATTCAGGCAGTGTTCCTTTTGGGTGGATTTAACTATATTTACCTTATTTCTAATTTAACTGTACCAGTGGAATTTTCTGCCTTGTGGCTGTTAGTGTTCTGGTTACCTGCCCTGGCCACTGACCTGAATTCAGGCAGTGTTCCTTTTGGGTGGAGTTAACTATATTACCTTATTTCAAATTTAACTGTACCAGTGGAATTTTCTGCCTTGTGGCCGTTAGTGTTCTGGTTACCTGCCCTGGCCACTGACCTGAATTCAGGCAGTGTTCCTTTTGGGTGGATTTAACTATATTTACCTTATTTCTAATTTAACTGTACCAGTGGAATTTTCTGCCTTGTGGCCGTTAGTGTTCTGGTTACCTGCCCTGGCCACTGACCTGAATTCAGGCAGTGTTCCTTTTGGGTGGAGTTAACTATATTACCTTATTTCAAATTTAACTGTACCAGTGGAATTTTCTGCCTTGTGGCCGTTAGTGTTCTGGTTACCTGCCCTGGCCACTGACCTGAATTCAGGCAGTGTTCCTTTTGGGTGGAGTTAACTATATTACCTTATTTCAAATTTAACTGTACTAGTGGAATTTTCTGCCTTGTGTCTGTTAGTGTTCTGGTTACCTGCCCTGGCCACTGTCCTGAATTCAGGCAGTGTTCCTTTTGGGTGGAGTTAACTATATTACCTTATTTCAAATTTAACTGTACCAGTGGAATTTTCTGCCTTGTGGCCGTTAGTGTTCTGGTTACCTGCCCTGGCCAATGACCTGAATTCAGGCGGTGTTCCTTTGGGTGGAGTTAACTATATTACCTTATTTCAAATTTAACTGTACCAGTGGAATTTTCTGCCTTGCGGCCGTTAGTGTTCTGGTTACCTGCCCTGGCCACTGACCTGAATTCAGGCAGTGTTCCTTTTGGGTGGAGTTAACTATATTACCTTATTTCAAATTTAAATGTACCAGTGGAATTTTCTGCCTTGTGGCCGTTGGTGTTCTGGTTACCTGCCCTGGCCACTGACCTGAATTCAGGCAGTGTTCCTTTTGGGTGGAGTTAACTATATTACCTTATTTCAAATTTAACTGTACCATTGGAATTTTCTGCCTTGTGGCCGTTCGTGTTCTGGTTACCTGCCCTGGCCACTGACCTGAATTCAGGCAGTGTTCCTTTTGGGTGGAGTTAACTATATTACCTTACTTCAAATTTAAGTGTACCAGTGGAATTTTCTGCCTTGCGGCCGTTAGTGTTCTGGTTACCTGCCCTGGCCACTGACCTGAATTCAGGCAGTGTTCCTTTTGGGTGGAGTTAACTATATTACCTTATTTCAAATTTAACTGTACCAGTGGAATTTTCTGCCTTGTGGCCGTTAGTGTTCTGGTTACCTGCCCTGGCCACTGACCTGAATTCAGGCAGTGTTCCTTTTGGGTGGAGTTAACTATATTACCTTATTTCAAATTTAACTGTACCAGTGGAATTTTCTGCCTTGTGGCCGTTAGTGTTCTGGTTACCTGCCCTGGCCACTGACCTGAATTCAGGCAGTGTTCCTTTTGGGTGGATTTAACTATATTTACCTTATTTCTAATTTAACTGTACCAGTGGAATTTTCTGCCTTGTGGCTGTTAGTGTTCTGGTTACCTGCCCTGGCCACTGACCTGAATTCAGGCAGTGTTCCTTTTGGGTGGAGTTAACTATATTACCTTATTTCAAATTTAACTGTACCAGTGGAATTTTCTGCCTTGTGGCCGTTAGTGTTCTGGTTACCTGCCCTGGCCACTGACCTGAATTCAGACAGTGTTCCTTTTGGGTGGAGTTAACTATATTACCTTATTTCAAATTTAAGTGTACCAGTGGAATTTTCTGCCTTGCGGCCGTTAGTGTTCTGGTTACCTGCCCTGGCCACTGACCTGAATTCAGGCAGTGTTCCTTTTGGGTGGAGTTAACTATATTACCTTATTTCAAATTTAAGTGTACCAGTGGAATTTTCTGCCTTGTGGCCATTAGTGTTCTGGTTACCTGCCCTGGCCACTGACCTCAATTCAGGCAGTGTTCCTTTTGGGTGGAGTTAACTATATTACCTTATTTCAAATTTAACTGTACCAGTGGAATTTTCTGCCTTGTGGCCGTTAGTGTTCTGGTTACCTGCCCTGGCCACTGACCTGAATTCAGGCAGTGTTCCTTTTGGGTGGAGTTAACTATATTACCTTATTTCAAATTTAAGTGTACCAGTGGAATTTTCTGCCTTGTGGCTGTTAGTGTTCTGGTTACCTGCCCTGGCCACTGTCCTGAATCCAGGCAGTGTTCCTTTTGGGTGGAGTTAACTATATTACCTTATTTCAAATTTAACTGTACCAGTGGAATTTTCTGCCTTGTGGCCGTTAGTGTTCTGGTTACCTGCCCTGGCCAATGACCTGAATTCAGGCAGTGTTCCTTTGGGTGGAGTTAACTATATTACCTTATTTCAAATTTAACTGTACCAGTGGAATTTTCTGCCTTGCGGCCGTTAGTGTTCTGGTTACCTGCCCTGGCCACTGACCTCAATTCAGGCAGTGTTCCTTTTGGGTGGAGTTAACTATATTACCTTATTTCAAATTTAAATGTACCAGTGGAATTTTCTGCCTTGTGGCCGTTGGTGTTCTGGTTACCTGCCCTGGCCACTGACCCGAATTCAGGCAGTATTCCTTTTGGGTGGAGTTAACTATATTACCTTATTTCAAATTTAACTGTACCATTGGAATTTTCTGCCTTGTGGCCGTTCGTGTTCTGGTTACCTGCCCTGGCCACTGACCTGAATTCAGGCAGTGTTCCTTTTGGGTGGAGTTAACTATATTACCTTACTTCAAATTTAAGTGTACCAGTGGAATTTTCTGCCTTGCGGCCGTTAGTGTTCTGGTTACCTGCCCTGGCCACTGACCTGAATTCAGGCAGTGTTCCTTTTGGGTGGAGTTAACTATATTACCTTATTTCAAATTTAACTGTACCAGTGGAATTTTCTGCCTTGTGGCCGTTAGTGTTCTGGTTACCTGCCCTGGCCACTGACCTGAATTCAGGCAGTGTTCCTTTTGGGTGGAGTTAACTATATTACCTTATTTCAAATTTAAATGTACCAGTGGAATTTTCTGCCTTGTGGCCGTTGGTGTTCTGGTTACCTGCCCTGGCCACTGACCTGAATTCAGGCAGTATTCCTTTTGGGTGGAGTTAACTATATTACCTTATTTCAAATTTAACTGTACCAGTGGAATTTTCTGCCTTGTGGCTGTTAGTGTTCTGGTTACCTGCCCTGGCCACTGTCCTGAATTCAGGCAGTGTTCCTTTTGGGTGGAGTTAACTATATTACCTTATTTCAAATTTAACTGTACCAGTGGAATTTTGTGCCTTGTGGCCGTTAGTGTTCTGGTTACCTGCCCTGGCCACTGACCTGAATTCAGGCAGTGTTCCTTTTGGGTGGAGTTAACTATATTTACCTTATTTCTAATTTAACTGTACCAGTGGAATTTTCTGCCTTGTGGCCGTTAGTGTTCTGGTTACCTGCCCTGGCCACTGACCTGAATTCAGGCAGTGTTCCTTTTGGGTGGAGTTAACTATATTACCTTATTTCAAATTTAACTGTACCAGTGGAATTTTCTGCCTTGTGGCCGTTAGTGTTCTGGTTACCTGCCCTTGCCACTGACCTGAATTCAGGCAGTGTTCCTTTTGGGTGGAGTTAACTATATTACCTTATTTCAAATTTAACTGTACCAGTGGAATTTTCTGCCTTGTGGCCGTTAGTGTTCTGGTTACCTGCCCTGGCCACTGACCTGAATTCAGGCAGTGTTCCTTTTGGGTGGATTTAACTATATTTACCTTATTTCTAATTTAACTGTACCAGTGGAATTTTCTGCCTTGTGGCCGTTAGTGTTCTGGTTACCTGCCCTGGCCACTGACCTGAATTCAGGCAGTGTTCCTTTTGGGTGGAGTTAACTATATTACCTTATTTCAAATTTAACTGTACCAGTGGAATTTTCTGCCTTGTGGCCGTTAGTGTTCTGGTTACCTGCCCTGGCCACTGACCTGAATTCAGGCAGTGTTCCTTTTGGGTGGATTTAACTATATTTACCTTATTTCTAATTTAACTGTACCAGTGGAATTTTCTGCCTTGTGGCCGTTAGTGTTCTGGTTACCTGCCCTGGCCACTGACCTGAATTCAGGCAGTGTTCCTTTTGGGTGGAGTTAACTATATTACCTTATTTCAAATTTAACTGTACCAGTGGAATTTTCTGCCTTATGGCCGTTAGTGTTCTGGTTACCTGCCCTGGCCACTGACCTGAATTCAGGCAGTGTTCCTTTTGGGTGGAGTTAACTATATTACCTTATTTCAAATTTAACTGTACCAGTGGAATTTTGTGCCTTGTGGCTGTTAGTGTTCTGGTTACCTGCCCTGGCCACTGACCTGAATTCAGGCAGTGTTCCTTTTGGGTGGAGTTAACTATATTTACCTTATTTCAAATTTAACTGTACCAGTGGAATTTTCTGCCTTGTGGGCGTAAGTGTTCTGGTTACCTGCCCTGGCCACTGACCTGAATTCAGGCAGTGTTCCTTTTGGGTGGAGTTAACTATATTACCTTATTTCAAATTTAACTGTACCAGTGGAATTTTCTGCCTTGTGGCCGTTAGTGTTCTGGTTACCTGCCCTGGCCACTGACCTGAATTCAGTCAGTGTTCCTTTTGGGTGGAGTTAACTATATTACCTTATTTCAAATTTAACTATACCAGTGGAATTTTCTGCCTTATGGCCGTTAGTGTTCTGGTTACCTGCCCTGGCCACTGACCTGAATTCAGGCAGTGTTCCTTTTGGGTGGAGTTAACTATATTACCTTATTTCAAAATTAACTGTACCATTGGAATTTTCTGCCTTGTGGCCGTTCGTGTTCTGGTTACCTGCCCTGGCCACTGACCTGAATACAGGCAGTGTTCCTTTTGGGTGGAGTTAACTATATTACCTTATTTCTAATTTAACTGTACCAGTGGAATTTTCTGCCTTGCGGCCGTTAGTGTTCTGGTTACCTGCCCTGGCCACTGACCTGAATTCAGCAGTGTTCCTTTTGGGTGGAGTTAACTATATTACCTTATTTCAAATTTAACTGTACCAGTGGAATTTTCTGCCTTGTGGCCGTTAGTGTTCTGGTTACCTGCCCTGGCCACTGACCTGAATTCAGGCAGTGTTCCTTTTGGGTTGATTTAACTATATTTACCTTATTTCTAATTTAACTGTACCAGTGGAATTTTCTGCCTTGTGGCCGTTAGTGTTCTGGTTACCTGCCCTGGCCACTGACCTGAATTCAGGCAGTGTTCCTTTTGGGTGGAGTTAACTATATTACCTTATTTCAAATTTAACTGTACCAGTGGAATTTTCTGCCTTGTGGCCGTTGGTGTTCTGGTTACCTGCCCTGGCCACTGACCTGAATTCAGGCAGTATTCCTTCTGGGTGGAGTTAACTATATTACCTTATTTCAAATTTAACTGTACTATTGGAATTTTCTGCCTTGTGGCCGTTCGTGTTCTGGTTACCTGCCCTGGCCACTGACCTGAATTCAGGCAGTGTTCCTTTTGGGTGGAGTTAACTATATTACCTTATTTCAAATTTAAGTGTACCAGTGGAATTTTCTGCCTTGCGGCCGTTAGTGTTCTGGTTACCTGCCCTGGCCACTGACCTGAATTCAGGCAGTGTTCCTTTTGGGTGGAGTTAACTATATTACCTTATTTCAAATTTAACTGTACCAGTGGAATTTTCTGCCTTGTGGCCGTTAGTGTTCTGGTTACCTGCCCTGGCCACTGACCTGAATTCAGGCAGTGTTCCTTTTGGGTGGATTTAACTATATTTACCTTATTTCTAATTTAACTGTACCAGTGGAATTTTCTGCCTTGTGGCCGTTAGTGTTCTGGTTACCTGCCCTGGCCACTGACCTGAATTCAGGCAGTGTTCCTTTTGGGTGGAGTTAACTATATTACCTTATTTCAAATTTAACTGTACCATTGGAATTTTCTGCCTTGTGGCCGTTCGTGTTCTGGTTACCTGCCCTGGCCACTGTCCTGAATTCAGGCAGTGTTCCTTTTGGGTGGAGTTAACTATATTACCTTATTTCAAATTTAACTGTACCAGTGGAATTTTCTGCCTTGTGGCCGTTAGTGTTCTGGTTACCTGCCCTGGCCACTGACCTGAATTCAGGCAGTGTTCCTTTTGGGTGGAGTTAACTATATTACCTTATTTCAAATTTAACTGTACCAGTGGAATTTTCTGCCTTGCGGCCGTTAGTGTTCTGGTTACCTGCCCTGGCCACTGACCTGAATTCAGGCAGTGTTCCTTTTGGGTGGAGTTAACTATATTACCTTATTTCAAATTTAAATGTACCAGTGGAATTTTCTGCCTTGTGGCCGTTGGTGTTCTGGTTACCTGCCCTGGCCACTGACCTGAATTCAGGCAGTATTCCTTTTGGGTGGAGTTAACTATATTACCTTATTTCAAATTTAACTGTACCATTGGAATTTTCTGCCTTGTGGCCGTTCGTGTTCTGGTTACCTGCCCTGGCCACTGACCTGAATTCAGGCAGTGTTCCTTTTGGGTGGAGTTAACTATATTACCTTATTTCAAATTTAAGTGTACCAGTGGAATTTTCTGCCTTGCGGCCGTTAGTGTTCTGGTTACCTGCCCTGGCCACTGACCTGAATTCAGGCAGTGTTCCTTTTGGGTGGAGTTAACTATATTACCTTATTTCAAATTTAACTGTACCAGTGGAATTTTGTGCCTTGTGGCCGTTAGTGTTCTGGTTACCTGCCCTGGCCACTGACCTGAATTCAGGCAGTGTTCCTTTTGGGTGGAGTTAACTATATTACCTTATTTCAAATTTAACTGTACCAGTGGAATTTTCTGCCTTGTGGCCGTTAGTGTTCTGGTTACCTGCCCTGGCCACTGACCTGAATTCAGGCAGTGTTCCTTTTGGGTGGATTTAACTATATTTACCTTATTTCTAATTTAACTGTACCAGTGGAATTTTCTGCCTTGTGGCCGTTAGTGTTCTGGTTACCTGCCCTGGCCACTGACCTGAATTCAGGCAGTGTTCCTTTTGGGTGGAGTTAACTATATTACCTTATTTCAAATTTAACTGTACCAGTGGAATTTTCTGCCTTATGGCCGTTAGTGTTCTGGTTACCTGCCCTGGCCACTGACCTGAATTCAGGCAGTGTTCCTTTTGGGTGGAGTTAACTATATTACCTTATTTCAAATTTAACTGTACCAGTGGAATTTTGTGCCTTGTGGCTGTTAGTGTTCTGGTTACCTGCCCTGGCCACTGACCTGAATTCAGGCAGTGTTCCTTTTGGGTGGAGTTAACTATATTTACCTTATTTCAAATTTAACTGTACCAGTGGAATTTTCTGCCTTGTGGGCGTAAGTGTTCTGGTTACCTGCCCTGGCCACTGACCTGAATTCAGGCAGTGTTCCTTTTGGGTGGAGTTAACTATATTACCTTATTTCAAATTTAACTGTACCAGTGGAATTTTCTGCCTTGTGGCCGTTAGTGTTCTGGTTACCTGCCCTGGCCACTGACCTGAATTCAGTCAGTGTTCCTTTTGGGTGGAGTTAACTATATTACCTTATTTCAAATTTAACTATACCAGTGGAATTTTCTGCCTTATGGCCGTTAGTGTTCTGGTTACCTGCCCTGGCCACTGACCTGAATTCAGGCAGTGTTCCTTTTGGGTGGAGTTAACTATATTACCTTATTTCAAAATTAACTGTACCATTGGAATTTTCTGCCTTGTGGCCGTTCGTGTTCTGGTTACCTGCCCTGGCCACTGACCTGAATTCAGGCAGTGTTCCTTTTGGGTGGAGTTAACTATATTACCTTATTTCTAATTTAACTGTACCAGTGGAATTTTCTGCCTTGCGGCCGTTAGTGTTCTGGTTACCTGCCCTGGCCACTGACCTGAATTCAGCAGTGTTCCTTTTGGGTGGAGTTAACTATATTACCTTATTTCAAATTTAACTGTACCAGTGGAATTTTCTGCCTTGTGGCCGTTAGTGTTCTGGTTACCTGCCCTGGCCACTGACCTGAATTCAGGCAGTGTTCCTTTTGGGTTGATTTAACTATATTTACCTTATTTCTAATTTAACTGTACCAGTGGAATTTTCTGCCTTGTGGCCGTTAGTGTTCTGGTTACCTGCCCTGGCCACTGACCTGAATTCAGGCAGTGTTCCTTTTGGGTGGAGTTAACTATATTACCTTATTTCAAATTTAACTGTACCAGTGGAATTTTCTGCCTTGTGGCCGTTGGTGTTCTGGTTACCTGCCCTGGCCACTGACCTGAATTCAGGCAGTATTCCTTTTGGGTGGAGTTAACTATATTACCTTATTTCAAATTTAACTGTACCATTGGAATTTTCTGCCTTGTGGCCGTTCGTGTTCTGGTTACCTGCCCTGGCCACTGACCTGAATTCAGGCAGTGTTCCTTTTGGGTGGAGTTAACTATATTACCTTATTTCAAATTTAAGTGTACCAGTGGAATTTTCTGCCTTGCGGCCGTTAGTGTTCTGGTTACCTGCCCTGGCCACTGACCTGAATTCAGGCAGTGTTCCTTTTGGGTGGAGTTAACTATATTACCTTATTTCAAATTTAACTGTACCAGTGGAATTTTCTGCCTTGTGGCCGTTAGTGTTCTGGTTACCTGCCCTGGCCACTGACCTGAATTCAGGCAGTGTTCCTTTTGGGTGGAGTTAACTATATTTACCTTATTTCTAATTTAACTGTACCAGTGGAATTTTCTGCCTTGTGGCCGTTAGTGTTCTGGTTACCTGCCCTGGCCACTGACCTGAATTCAGGCAGTGTTCCTTTTGGGTGGAGTTAACTATATTACCTTATTTCAAATTTAACTGTACCAGTGGAATTTTCTGCCTTGTGGCCGTTAGTGTTCTGGTTACCTGCCCTTGCCACTGACCTGAATTCAGGCAGTGTTCCTTTTGGGTGGAGTTAACTATATTACCTTATTTCAAATTTAACTGTACCAGTGGAATTTTCTGCCTTATGGCCGTTAGTGTTCTGGTTACCTGCCCTGGCCACTGACCTGAATTCAGGCAGTGTTCCTTTTGGGTGGAGTTAACTATATTACCTTATTTCAAATTTAACTGTACCAGTGGAATTTTCTGCCTTGTGGCCATTAGTGTTCTGGTTACCTGCCCTGGCCACTGACCTGAATTCAGGCAGTGTTCCTTTTGGGTGGAGTTAACTATATTACCTTATTTCAAATTTAACTGTACCAGTGGAATTTTCTGCCTTATGGCCGTTAGTGTTCTGGTTACCTGCCCTGGCCACTGACCTGAATTCAGGCAGTGTTCCTTTTGGGTGGAGTTAACTATATTACCTTATTTCAAATTTAACTGTACCAGTGGAATTTACTGCCTTGCGGGCGTTAGTGTTCCTGTTACCTCCCCTGGCCCCTAACTTAATTTCAGGCAGTGTCCTTTCCAAACCTGTTGTCGCTGTCCAACATGGTGTGTAGTTTTGACAGGGTAATACATATTTCATTGTGGATAATCACGTCCGTAACAGTTGGGTCTTTTGAGTTTTCATGTACCGATTGGTGGCTAGCAAGTCGTTTGGTCAGTCAGTCCGTGACTGTCTCTTGGTTGGGTTACCAACGGTTCAGGCATATTTGGCCCCACCACCTATCTCACCTAAGTGAACGTTACTGTCTCGAGGACAGGCCCACACCCCCGCTCCCCCCACCCCCCCTGGAGGCATCTGAGTGCCATTGTCTATACTTTCATTTTCATGCGTGTTTAATGGTCTGTTGGTAATCTATTATAGCTAATGCTTTAAAGGAAAAGAAATTTTTAATGTGTTTTATGTAAATCAAGGGCCTTCAGTCCGTATGAGTAAGTTTGAATTCTGGAAAGTGGATATTTTGCTGAAAATTACTGTTTTTGTGCATTCTTTTCATTGAGTGCCCTGTCAGCCACTTAAAACTTAAAGGTTTAAGGTATTTTGAATTTCTGGAAAATCAATTGTGGGCCTTTAATCACTTAAAACCTTATTCATAAATTTAGTTATTGACGTTGCGTTGCCTTTTCATTTAGTGTGCTTTCGGTCACTTAAAACTTAAAGGTTGAAGCTATATTTTTAATTGTTTGAAAATCAACTGTGGGTCTTATTCTTAAAATTTCCCCTTAAGCGAAAACATCGCGGCCTTGTGCCTTAAAAGATTATGGTAATATATTTTAAAATTTTGAAATTTAATGGTAGCCTTCAGCCGTTGGTATTGCACCTTGTTTATGTTTGTCCTATCCTCTTTTGCCTTGAGGCTTTCAGCCTAGCTGTGTTATATACATATATATTTTAATTATTTTATTTGCAATTTTAGCTGCGTGTCTTCAGTCACTTGAAATTTTTCTTGTTGATTTTAAGATTTCTTGTTTTGAGGCCTTCAGCCGTGAACGAATTTTATTTTGAAAGTCGTAGTTGTAAAGGTTCGGCTATGTGTCGTTTTGGTTTATATGTGTTATTAAATTACAATAAATTACAATTTTGAAGTGGAACTGACCGCCACATTACTTGGCCCTTTCCACAATCCTAATCACCCGTTCCGCCCTGCAGGTTTAGCGGGCTTATCAACAATGTGTAGTTAGTTGTCTGCGTGTTTCGGCGTCTGGCGATACAGAATTCCATACCGGTAATTTGACAATAATAGCGAGCAATGCTGAAGTCTGTGCATCGTGCGGTCTGGAACTTGTTTCGACGGATGAAACAGTGCAGTCAAAGGCGTATGGTCCGTGACCAGGTAATATTTTCTGCTGTACATGTGAAGGTGAAATTTGGTGACACTATGTCTTAAAGCCAGTTTTTCCTTCTCCAGCTGACTGTAATTAATCTGAGCTCTGTCGAAAGTTTGGGAAGCAAATGTGATGAGGCATCCTGTTCCCAGTTTTGTGGGATAAAATCGCACCGATGCCATGAGATGAGGCATTGACTGCAACCAAAAGTAGTTTGAGCGAATCAAAGTGCATATGGCAAGGTTGACGAAGCAATGCAATGCACTTTTCAGTCTTTGCAAAGCTTTGTCACAGTGTTTAGTACACGGAGACGGAACATTTTTACGTCTGAGGGGGTTCGGAGGCGCGACAATTGTCCAGGAACTGCTTGCAGTTCACGTTAATTCTTGGGAGCCAGCAATTCCTAAATTACTTGCTAGCGCCACTGGTGTCGAAGATACATCCTATTTAATCATTCTGTTACTAAAGAAATATTTCTGCACGCTACAAATGAAGCTTGTAGTGTCGTTCCGATTAAAACAAGAAGGCATCGAGGAAAACACCTACTCGAGAAATTTTTGAAACAACACAGATGCGGCAGCATTTCTGAATGGTAGGCGTTGGTGTTAAAACATACTGACATGAGTATTCACATAAATAATTTTCTTTGTCTCTTCGTCCCGTGGTAATAGAAAATAGGATTTTTGCAAGATCAGTTTCTGAGAAGAACTGTCCTCCCGCTAGCCAATCCTAAATTTCCTCTGTAGGCGGGAGGTGGTAGTAATGAGTTACTCTTTGAATTTACCGTGCGTTTGAAGTCCACCCAAAGACGAATCTTCCCACTCGACGCACGAATATGGGTGATCCCACTTACTTGCTGAAATTGATTTTAAGACACCAACGGATTCCAGTCTCCGAATTTCTGTAGCTACATCGCCGCATAGTGTGTGCGGCAGAGGGCGTGCGCGGCAAAATTTGGGTTGCGCGTCAGTTGTCAGTGTAATTTAAGAGCGAACATCCTAGAGTAACTTCGAACAAATGTTGATGCTGCCAAGAGGTGTTGAATTAGTCGTGTTTTTGTACTTTTCAATTAAGCACCACCTTCCAAGCACTGAAATTCTGTCGCTTTTATAGGCAGTCAGATGCAGGTTTTATGCCTGCAAAGACGATGGGACAACTTTTACATACACTACTGGTCGTTAAAATTGCTACACCACGAAGATGACGTGCTACAGACGCGAAATTTAACCGACAGGAAGAAGATGCTGTGATTTGCAAATGATTAGTTTTCAGAGCATTCACACACGGTTGGCGCTCGTGGCGACACCTACAACGTGCTGACATGAGGAAGGTTTCCAACCGATTGCTCATACACAAACAGCAGTTGACCGGCGTTGCCTGGTGAAACGTTGTTGTGATTCCTCGTGTAAAGAGGAGAAATGCGTACCATCACGTTTCCGACTTTGATAAAGGTCGGATTGTACCTTATCGCGATTGCGGGTTTATCGTATCGCGACATTGCTGCTCGTGTTGGTCGAGATCAAATGACTGTTAGCAGAATATGGAATCGGTGGGTTAAGGAGGGTAATACGGAACGCCGTGCTGGATCCCAACGGCCTCGTATCACTAGCAGTCGAGATGACAGGTATCTTATCCGCATCGCTGTAACGGATCGTGCAGCCATGTCTCGATCCCTGAGTCAACAGATCGGGATGGCTGCAAGACAACAACCATCTGCAGGAACAGTTCGACGACGTTTGCAGCATCATGGACTATCAGCTCGGAGGCCATGGCTGCGGTTACCTTTGACGCTGCATCACAGACAGGAGGGCCTGCGATGGTGTACTCAACGACGAACCTGGGTGCACGAATGGCAAAACGTCGTTTTTTTCGGATGAATCCAGCTTTTGTTTACAGCATCATGATATTCGCATCCGTGTTTGGCGACATCGCGGTGAACGCACATTGGAAGCGTGAATTCGTCATCACCATACTGGCGTATCACCCGGCGTGATGGTGTGGGGTGCCATTGGTTACACGTCTCGGTTACCTCTTGTTGGTATTGACAGCACTTTGAACAGTGGACGTTACATTTCAGATGTGTTACGACCCGTAGCTGTACCCTTCATTCGATCCTTGCGAAACCCTACATTTCAGCAGGATAATGCACGACCGCATGTCCTGTACGGGCTTTTCTGGATACAGAAAATGTTCGACTGCTGCCGTGGCCAGCACCTTCTCCAGATCTCTCACCAATTGAAAATGTCTGGTCTATGGTGGCCGAGCAACTGGCTCGTCACAATACGCCAGTCACTACTCTTGATGAACTGTGGTATCGTGTTGAAGCTGCATGGGCAGCTGTACCTGTACACGCCATCCAAGCTCTGTTTGACTCAATGCCCAGGCGTATCAACGCAGTTATTGCGGCCAGAGGTGGTTGTTCTGGGTACTGATTTCTCAGGATCTATGCACCCAAACTGGGTTAAAATGTAATCAAATATTAAGTTCTAGTATAATATATTTGTCCAATGAATACCCATTTAAGATCTGCATTTCTTCTTGGTGTAACAATTTTAATGGCCAGAAGTGTATGTATCTAGGTTAAGCAACATGACAGTTTACTGGTCCGTGATGGCAGTACCCAAGATCGATTGACAGCGACAAGGGGTCGTACTGTACCAACGTCTCTACGCCGTTACTGCACAGTATCCTGCTGCGCAAAGTACTTAGGCGACCAGTCGACCACCACACCTTTCATTAGGTACAGTTTCTTATTTTTAACTAGAGGTTAAGACTGCAGAACGCTATCTAATTCCAGAAGATTCCAGTTGGAGAGGAGTCTCTGATGACGACAAGAATGTAGCCCGCGCCGCAATCACACTGGCAACGAACCAATCGGACACGAAATCAGCCTTAGTACAATTAATATTCCACCCACCTCAACCGCTGACCATGCAAACAGCCTGTCTCCCAAATAATGGGAACAACACCCTGGGTAGACACGACGCCGAAATCGTACCAAGCCACGATAGAACTGCGAATAATACCTTAACAGTATTCACACGCCAATGATTACTGACGCTAAGCAGTAGCGAATAAATGGGCCTATTTAATGAACCACTCTCGTTGTCTACGATACTGATCTCGTCAGAGCAACAAATTACTTTAATTTCAGTACCTGATTATCTTGCGTGATGATAAATGCGACATCCAACTAGTAATTGTTATCTTTCGTAACGAGCTATTCACAACGCAGTACGTACTCTCTGACATAAACTCGGAACTATTTTATTACTTGTACTAAAATACCAATCTGTCTACCGCCTTGAAATGATTATTCTGTTTATGGACACTTCCATCACTACTGTTAGGGATTAAAACATTTTTAATTCTCCCTTAAATATTTTACCAACTCGACGCAGCGATAATATGTAAGTGATGAGACTTCGCATGCGTCACAGAATAACGAATATTTGTTAGTAGCAAAATCTTTGGCCTTTCCGTAAATAATTCAATTACTTCAATTAATCTTATTCATCATTTAGAAAACTTTTTCCCTTAATTGAAATATTTTCTTTAAATTGAGAAGATCTACTTTCAGTAGCTTATTTATAATTTCATTCGTTCAAGTACCTTTTACCAAACACATTTAAAAAACACCACATTATACGTGATATCGACTCCACTGTATCAATATCTCTAAATTACACTCTTTTATACTTCCGAAAATGATATAGATGTATTCACACTAGGTACCAATTGAATAGACGGGGAAGTTTCCTTTAACCCCAATAAAATTGGATTTATTTTCCTTCTAGGTATCTCAATACACGTTGGTTATTACCAGTGAACGAGTGCCAGCAAATATATTATCAGTCCCCACAATACGGAAACAAGTAATAAAAAAATATCAAACAAAAATCCTAAATGTCACCGCCACTTTTCAACTAACCTTAAGTTACAATTTAAAAGCAAATCTTGACCTCTTCAGGCGTTGACCACACGCGACCCGCTAAGTTCCTTAACATTTAAATCGGCCACTCGTCACCTTGATGAATCAAGTTTTGGTTTAGCTACGTGTAGCTCGTTAAATGCTCCTTCAATTTACTATCGCTTGTCTACTCAGTGATACGTGCACACCATCACCGTATAGTGAAACAGTTTGTCGTTCTATGAGCCATTTCGCTGTCTGCTGCAAGATAGTGGTCCTGAAAATACCAACACGTGTTCGAGGCTTCCCTTCTCGATACACACGCGCACAATACCCAAACCACCTCCATAAAAACGAGAAGCAACTCAATTACCTCTGGGCGCGTCGCGACCACTCAACATACAATGCAGACGGGATATCGGTCACACCGATTCCACAAAACTCAGCACCTAACAAATCAATCTCTCAATAAAATCAGGCTCACGCGGTACTCACCCCAGCAAATTTTGCGAACGAAACTGTTCCCACAACTATAATCGACAAAATTCCGTGCACTCTCCCAAGACTTAGGTGTCAACTGAGTAGCCTCACCACACCACGCAGTCAAACGCTATAAGATCAGACCTGATATACAACACTGCCACCACTTGGTCGGTGAGAGGTCTATCCGGGAACTGACTAACCCTTTTCGTTGTACAATAGGAACCATTTAAAACGAACAAAAACGCAACGCCACGCCAACTTTTATCAATTAATGTAACAATCACCGATGCTGTCGATTCTTCGCAATAGCGGCCGGCTGCTGCGCGTCGCTGAGGCGGCATCTCTGGACGCAGCGAGGGCGATATGGTATATCGCTGCAGTCGCGCATGCTCGCATGTGATAGACGCTCTCATATCATCTAGAACACAATTTGATTTTGGTTTTACCACATCATACGCGTATATTATCGTGACCACCAGGTGTTATCATTGATTTATCACGCAGGACGCTCAGCACCAGTAAGGGCTGACGTACCAAGTGTGTTTTGACACAGCACAACAGAAGCTCCAGTATCTCGTTGAAAAGGTACTGCCTGGTGTCAAATACACTGAAGCGGCAAATAAACTGGTATATAGGCATGCGTATTCAAATGCAGACATACGTAAACGGGCAGAAGGTACTGCTGTCAGTAATGACTGTATAAGACAACAAGTGTCTGGCGCAGTTGTTAGATCGGTTACTGCTACTACAATGACAAGTTATCAAAATTTATGTGAATTTGGATGTGGTGGTGTAGTAGGCGGACGAGCGATGGGATACAGTATCACCGAGGTACCAATGAAGTGGGGATTTTCCCCTGCGACCATTTACCGAGTGTACCGTGAAATCAGGAAACCGGTAAAACATCAATTCTCCTACATCGCTGCTACCAGTAAAATATCCTGCAAGAACGGGACCAACGACGACTCAAGAGAATCGTTCATCGTGACAGATGTGCAACCCCTCCGCAAAGTGCGGCAGATTTCAGTGCTGGGCTATAAACAAGTGTCAGCGTGCGAACCATTCAACGAAACATCATCGATCTTGGCTCTCGGAGCCGAAGGCCCATTCGTGTACCTTTGATGACTGAACGGCCCAGTGCTTTAAGCCTCACTTGGACACGTGAACAACTACATTGGACAGTTGATGACTTCGTCGGACGAGTCTCGTTTCAAATTGAATCGAGCGAATGGACGTGTACGGGTATGGAGACAACCTACATGTCACCAGGGGACTGCTCACGCTGGTGAAGGTTATGCAATGGTGTGGGGCGTGTGAAGTTGGAGTGATACATCTAGATACCACTACGACAGTTAACAAGTACGTAAGCATCCTGTCTGATCACCTGCATCCATACATGTCCAGTGTGCATTCCGATAGACTTGGGCAAGTCCAGCAGAACAATGCATCACCCCACATGTCCACAATTGCTACAGAATGGCTGCAACAACACTCTTCTGAGTTCAGGCATCTCCGCTGGCCACCAAACTCCTCAGACATGAACATTATTGCGCATATGTGGGATGCCTTTCAACGTGCCGTTCAGAAGAGACCTCCACCACCTCGTACCTTTACGGATGTACGGATAGCTCAGCAGAATTCATGGTGTCAATTCCCTCCAGCAATACTTCATACATTAGTCGACTCCATGCCACGTCGTGTTGCGGCACTTCCGCGTCCTCGCGGGGGCTTGCACGATATTAGGCAGGTGTACCGGTTTTTTTGGCTCTGTAGTGTATGTTATGTAAACCAGAGTTTGCGGTGATTTACCTGAATACAATAGTTCGTTAGCTGTTCTTGTTTCGACTTGCGCAGTAGAGAAATTTCGTGAATTTCGAGACTGGGCTAGCCTTTTTGAATTGTGTAGTGTTCGCATTAAAGGTGTGAGAGTGTGCGTTGTCTGCGCCTTCTCCTGTGTGATTTTTGAGTAGGAACTGGCTCAGGTTCTGAACATGAAAACACATTGATTTTCATCCGTTCCTGCTTTGCATTATTCCCGCGCGAAACAGAGGGGCCCTTTCTAAAGTTTTGTAGGCATTTAATATATTTTGTATGGGATCTAAAATTTAAAAACCTCTCTCACACCGGCCTGATTTAGCTTCACTGATCAGGATAGTAAAAACATGCGTATATTAAGGGAATTTTCATTGACAAAGCAGGCTTATCACATTCACACAGTTCAATACTGTTCTATCCTGATTAAATTGAGCTTAACTTAAATTCCATAAGGCAGTGAAGCAATTTCGAAGTCTCGGTGCGACGAAAATTGTCAGTCGATCTCCTGGAAACATTTGTAATAATTATTAACTTTCGGTGATCACATGGGGAAGACCGGAGATCTGCTGGTAAGACCGTGTTAGCCTATTTATTTGAAGTAACTGTATGTCTTGAGCATACAAAACGGCAGGTTCGTCCAGTGTAAATCAGACGTTCCCCACTGATCCCGTGCAACACAGCGTAGTAAGCAGACACTGTCAATAATAAGCAGTTAAATAATACGCGAACACACTTACTTTAGTTTAGTTCATGTATTAAATTCCTTCTCATACAGAATCTCATCAAGATGGCGACTAGCTCAACAATACATACATATACATCCTTCTTTCACGACTAATCGGCAAGAAGTTCCTCTATTCCTTTTCCTCAGAGAAAACATAGATAGCAGAGAAGCTATTCCATGGAGTAAATGGACGCTCCAAGGAATAATTGGGCTTGAAACTATTTTGCCTCGATAATCGGTAAGATAAGAAGAGATATTTCGAGATATGTACTGAGTTTTATGATTTATAAAATATCTGTAAACATCGCGGAGAGACCGCTGCAAGAGACATTACAGGCATAACAAAAATTGCAATCGGTGACATAACATTTCGCTCATGACTTCGCTTTGCGCGCAGCTGGGGCAGTATAATTAGCGTTGCGCCGGCGCAGTAAACGCTACATGTAGTGAGTCCGGTCTTGAGGGTGCTGGGGTCGTGACTGTGGCTGGGGCACGGGTTGTTTGTCTCAAGTCAAGCGATAATTCCTAGACAGAAATATTGCTCTGCTAAATCCTCAACTTCGAGTACAGCGATAACTTTAACCACTTCAGTGAGGCTAGGGTTGCGATGCTTAAGAATTTCTGTCCTCAATCTCTCATGTAATAGATTCTGGACAGCAGCACCGGATAGCTGAAGTTGCACCACAGACACAACTGCTGTTGCAGACTCTAGTCATGCCCTGTAATTCTGCAATCCATTCATTATAGCACTTGAAACGTCCCCTTGGAAAAATTATAAATGACTATGCTGGTAAACCCCTACGTTATTTCAAACAGCTGAACAAAACTGAACGTACTCAGACATTCAGTAAACTGACACACAATATTTTCAGCGCAACGCAGTCTGACTTTCAGTAATCAGTACAAAGGAATGGCCCTGACTAACAATAACCTATACCTTTCATGAATTCTTACCTCACAAAAATCTTCGTTACTCGAACTACTGCAATACAGCGAGCGCCAATACTGCCAGCTAAATATAATATTCAATTTACTGAAGGCACTAACTACTGATAGGCATAGTTAGCAAAAGAAAGATTTTGATAGAGAACAAGCAATGTATTTACACTAACAGTGTTCAAAAGTCATAAAATATATATATATATATATATATATATATAGGGTGTCCCAGCTATCTTGTCCACCCAAAGTATCTCTAGAACAATAACAGCTATTGGAAAACGACTTTCACTGGTATCAATGTAGGGCTGGGGCCCATGAATGTACATATTTGGAAACATTCTAAAACGAAAGCATATGTGTTTCTAAACACAAACTTATGTTTTTTAAATGGACCTCCTATATTTTATCTTCAGTAATCCATAGCATGACAAAGCATATACACGATGGCGTTGATTGCATTGCAATATTCCCATTACATCCCGAGATATTAAGACGCTAAATTGACGCTTAAAACTCCCGACATGCGCTGTTAGCGCACGTCCTGAGGCTCAGGCGTGAACCCCATGCTGCCCGTAATCGCGATGTGATTGACATGCGTAATCACACTTCCATACTTATCAAGAGGTCCGAAACGAATAATACGGTCTGCTTCCATCCTGCATTAACGTCGTACATTCCAGCAGGCATTTATCCCATAGGCTAGGGCTGCTGCGATTCTGTAACATACCTGTGTACCGCAACCTTAGTCACAAAGTTAACTTCGCTTATCGTTAATCCATTACTAAAAAGGTAATGCCGTTCAACGTTAAAACATTACTTTACTGTAGATCTAGCGCAAGTGACAGTTAATCATTCACTCGTAATAGTAAAATTCATGTTGATGGTTTCAGTGAAACGAGCAAGTGGACTAAAAGTTTTACCGTTGTTTAGGTAAAAATGTTTTGATTTGGGAAGTTCAGGTAGGACATAGAAGATGAATGTAAACATGTTTAACTAATTAGTTTTATTATCACATAATTATCAATGTTATGTTTATCTAATGCGTTAAACGACAAATTGTTGCAAACAAATGTTTCTTAACATCACTGGGTAAAATGGCCCTTTGTAGAAACTTCCACTGTGATACCAGCAGTACATACAAAACATGGCGTTCACATCTCATGCTCAAAGTGATGCCCATTGGCTTGCATACATAGGGTCACTCTGTGGATGAAGGATGCCCCACTTCGTGCTACTGTTTCCTCTTGGATGGCTGTACAAGCATCAATAATGCGTTGCTTCATGTCCTCTGGTGTTGTTGGTTCATGTTGGTAAACAGCATCCTTCACTGCTCCCCAAAGAAAATAATCCAGCGGTGTAAGGTCCGGAGATAGGGCAGGCCACGTAACTGGGCCACCTCGTCCAATCCACCTACCAGGGAACTTACGGTTCAGAAGTCGTCGTGCTCGTAAGGCGTTATGTGCAGGGCATCCATCATGCTGATACCACATTACCATTCTCCGGTTCAGAGGTACGGTGTCCTAGAGAATAGGATGATTGTGTCGTATAAATCTGGAGTATTGTCTGCCATTTTGGATGCCATTTATAAAGAAAGATCCGATAATGGTATCTCCAATAATCCCATACCAAATATTAACTTTCCACGGACGTTGATGCTCTACCTGACGGAGCCATTTTGGATTGTCTGCGGACCAATAATGCATATTCCTCATATTGACTATTCCTTTGTTGGAGAATGATGCCTCGTCGGTAAAGAGAACATCTGCAAAAAAATTTGGATTAGTCAGAAGTTTTTGCTGAGCCCACCGACAAAATGTTACCCTATTGCGGAAGTCATTTCCATGAAGATCCTGGTGTAAACGAACATGGAAAGGATGAAATTTATGACGTTTAAGAATACGCTGTGCACTTGATTTCGACACACCAACTTCACGTTCAATTTGACGTGTGCTGATTTGAGGATTCACAGCTATGGTAGCGAGCACAGCAACTTCAGCACGTTCATCTGTGCATGTTCTAGGACGATGTCGAGGTCTTGGATTTAAGCTTCCCGTTTTACGTAGACGAGATGTGAGACGACCAAACATCCGGCGCGAAGGCGATGGCTTGTCAGGGAATCGTCTTCTGTGCAGTCGTTCTGCCTGAACAGCATTTCGTCCACCTGCAACAGGGTACAGTACAGGTATGTAGAGTAGGGTAGAAAACAGACATATTAACTTATTAATAATAATGTTCGTTAACAGTACTATCAACAAACAAGCAATATCATAACGAATTTCCCGTCAACGTACATTCTCCATAGATTAGCAGCATTTCTATCATATCTTCATGTGTGTACATTATACTGTACAGTATAAGTTCCACAACACAACGTTTATTAACAATGTGTACTACCTCCGTGCCGTCACTAGGTTACTCTGATGCACGACTGCACTGGCAAGCGGTGTACTGCACGCCAAAGCAACAACAAATGGGATGCTCGGAGGGTGGTGGGGTACAGGAGTTTGCATGAGTCGCAAATCATAAACAAGGCGAAGTGGTAACTGTGGCAGTAGTGGGAACTACGTTGGACACTTGACTAGGTAGAGCCAGGCCCTGCGCGACAGGCACAATGGGTCATATAACGCATTAGATAAACCTTATTTTGGATGTGCAGGATACATAAGACAACCTGATGGGTGTACACCGATCTGTACTGGTTCATATTGTAGATACGTAGAACGTAGATACGTAAAACGTGCAAGAGGGAAACCATTATGTGCTTATGAGAGTTGATGGCAGCAGACCGTATTATTCGTTTCGGACCTCTTGATAATTATGGAGGTGTGATTACACATGTCAATCACATCGCGATTACGGGCAGCATGGGGTTCACGCCTGAGCCTCAGGACGTGCGCTAGCAGCGCATGTCGGGTGTTTCAAGCGTCAACTTCGCGTCTTAATATCTCGGGATGTAATGGGAATATTGCAATGCAATCAACGCCATTGTGTATGTGCTTCGTCATGCTATGGATTTCTGAAGAAAAAATATAGGAGGTCCATTCAAAAGAACATAAGTTTGTGTTAAGAAACACATATGCTTTCGTTTTAGAATGTTTCCAAATATGTACATTCATGGGCCCCAGCCCTACATTGATACCGGTGATAGTCGTTTTCCAATAGCTGTTCCAGAGATATTTTGGGTGGACAAGATAGCTGGGATACCCTATATATATATATATATATATATATATATATATATATATATATATATATATATATATATATATATATATATATATATATATATATAAGTCCATGATACTCAACATTACAAATTTACTCTTTCTGATGGACACACGTCCAGATCGTCCGCTGTCAAAATTCCGCCATCTCGCTCCCCACATCCACCACTGCTGGGGCCTCACCTCCAACTGTACAACGCTACGCGCTATTCACATCCAGCTGCCCAACACTACAATGGCAGACAACAATGCAAACCAGCCACAGACTGCACACAGCACAGCCAGTGATTTTCATACAGAGCGCTACGTGGCGTTACCAATAAGAAAACCTAAACAGCCTACTTACAGACTGATCATTGTGACGTTGCGTGCAGAAAAATTTGTACCATGTACCTGACTCTCAAAAAATTCGTCTAATCTGATAGTTATGGCCTCTTAAGGCTGGGTTTCACGCTCAATGAAGGTAAATTATTTCACTAGGATGCAGTAGTTGTACACTACTAAACATGAAACGAAAAATGCACAACGTGGTTCATACGTGATGCAATGTTGATGCAGCTGTGTTATGTACTCCTTCCACGTTTCCTTCGCCTCATCGAACTGTCGGAATGGCGGAAGCGGCAGCCGAATTCCTTCTTTATCTCCTGGAGCCTTTTGCCGCTAGGCTACTTGGGCTCTTACGAGGCATAAAACTGCTGACAGCAGTTGTGTTATTTGTGTACTATGAAACTGAATAAGAGATGTTATACACTACTAGATACTTAGACGTTGCTCTCACTGGTTAGCCATGATTCCTTAAATATTTCAATGTTTGTATTCCAACTTACGTATTTCAACATAACATACGCACACACGGGCAAAAATGAATACAATAGAAAGAAAAAAATTGTCCTGCTCTGGTGTCCCAAGTTCCTCGTTCCACTTCCTTTCCTTCGGCGCCAGTCTGTTAAATGTTTCTTTGCACGCTGTGTGGTGTTTTAGTGGATACAGAAGCAAGGAACAGATGCTTTTCATCAATAGAGGATTCAGATATTATGTATTCTACACCTAATATCAAATATGAAAAATAATACATAGCTTCATTGCGGAAGCTGTAGCGTCAGACACTAACAGTCGATATAAATGTTGAGATATATACATCCGCACAAATAATTTACAGTTCAGGCTGTCTTCAGTGGTATGACTACACAGTAAATGACGAGCCCTGGTCACTGTGAAAGTCTGTAAAAGTTATTCAACTGGAAAACACATAAAAATGCGCGAGTGCATAAATGTTCGAACCTTCGACCATAAATATAATCGACTGGCCCTGACGCCATTTTCGTGGTTCCAACATCTCTGGGCTAAAGTCACGTGAGTGTTGGGAAAACATGGTTGTTTCGTGTTGCGCTTATGGCTGTACTCAGCGTTTTGTCGGGGGAAATGACATTACATTTCACGTGTAAGTGTTTCTATGATAGTGCAGATGCGTTTATTGAAATCTGCTGAAGTGACTTTTATATGTTTTTTACACTTGAAATAGAGTATCACGTAAATTAAAGGGTTGAAAGTGATGCCTGTAAAGTCAGACTCATTTTACAGTTTGGAAAGTATCTGTGATAATTCGGTTACAGAAGTAAGTATAACTGTTTCTCGTTCCTACTCATATGTTCCCTAAGGATGAAAACCGATGGCAGCTTTGGATACAGGCCCTGAAACGGAAGAACTTTAAGCCATCTGCACATACGCGCCTTTTTGTATATACAAGTGAGATTATAATAAAGTTGACACATGAAGAGAACTTTTTTTTCTACCTTCTAATACTATTAAATAAATGTAGGCTGCAAAACTATTTTCTGAAACTTTAAAGTCTCACCTTTCATCTAAAATATCGTTTTTTTTAACTGATAGTTTAAACTTTTGTAGAAATAGTAGGAACTGAACCTTTGAAGTGCACCTAAAATTGATACTCTAAAATGGACCTGCTCCAAAAGTCGACAATTTTGGCACCTATAGTTGACATAATTCCCATATCCCATTTTCTTTTATAAGTGACTAGAGCTCAAAACATGGCGAATCCAATGTTTAAAGTTTTGACACGAGCCCACTCTTCCTGTTTAAAAGAATTTTAACGACATTTTACTTTAATTGATAGTTTATAATGATTTCGTCCCGCTGCCCACCAGAGGGGCGTTCGATGTATTTGTTAGATTTTATAAATGGTATTGTGAACAAATCTAGGTCAAATGTAGTTCTGACATAATTTTTCGCAAATAATAAAGTAATTTTTGTTGGAAGCTTTTGGCAGTCAGTTGAGAAATGTACGTAAAATGCGATACAAACTTAGGATGACAGACCACTGATTTGAAATACCGCCACGTTTTGCCAACAGCCACGTGGTTTATGTTGGAGCCACGCCAGCACTATAGCTTCTGCACAGCAAGGCGAGTCTACCAGTACCTATGGTCAAAGGTTAGAACACAAGTACAGCCGCCGATGGAGGTCCGGAGAGGGGATGCTTGTATCTCATTGGCAGCGGTGAAGTCGTTCGTGCTGTCCTGTGGTGGCGGCTGTAGGAAATACGGCGGCGTAAGTGGCAGAGCGCGTATTTGAAAGGGCTGCAGAACGAGCGGCCAGTACCACAGTTTCATCGCTGCTCAAGAATGCCGAACACAATGGTAGGTCTATTTCGTCAGTAAAAATGGCTGTTACGTTAAATGTCATTGAGCCGCGCACGGCTCGCATTTATCCCGTTTATTGTTTGTCACCTTCTATTACCGTACTGCCGCCTCGTTTCCTTATTCCATTTACTGGCATCACTAACTTCGTGCCTTCCCTACTCGTGAGCGGCAGCAGCAGCGCTTATCGATAAGTGCAGTGTCGTACCATCTCTGGAGCGACGGATAGTATTTCCGGGTCGCCGTGTGTCTGGCAGTTAAGGCCGGTTCCCACTAGGGCTGCCGCGCGTCAAAACCGCGCGTCTGCGGCGTGGTTGCCATGGAAACGGCGTCAGCGGCACGGCGCGGCGGGCTCTGCGTCGCGGTTTGCCCATGTCGAACCGATTCCACTGCCGGGTGACGCGCTCCAGGTGCGCGCCGCCAATCACAGAACGCGCTGAGCGTGACGTCAGGTACGGAACCCCGGGCCACACGAACTTTCGCTGAAGCGCTGGCGCGGACGCGGCGGCAGCTATGAAATACTTATCATCCGATTCCAAGAAAACTATTCCGCAGAAAAATTTCATTCTTGGGCATGTTACAGCCCGATATCTTCTCTCGATAAAGGACCGAATTTCTTTTCGTTATTCGTCGTGGTTACTTCTTGTATCGCATTTACGTAAACCTTTACGCGAAATTTTAATGAGTGTGCAGAGGTAAAAACGCATTGCGAGGACATTGCGTACAGTTCATTTTAGGTAATACATTATTGTGTATGAAATTTAGTGAACATATCGAAATTGTTTTTAAAGCTGAGAGCAGATGGATAGCTATCACCGTTCTCGAGATATTGAATGATAAGTCGGCGGACGGGCTGTGCCGTGACCGCGCGCGTGTTGCTCGCGACGCGACCGGTACTTCGTCCTGCTCGTCGTAAGCCATGTGGTTGTATCAACCGCAAATTTCGCAAACGGTTCAAGAAATCGAAACTTGTTTTTTTGCAAACGATAACTTGTGAAAAGTCACGTATTTCGTCGCATGATAAATATCCTAAATCTGTTTCTCTACCGAGATATGAAAGTAACTACAGTTTTTCGGAAGGGATAGATGAATTTTTTTAAACAGCATTTAATAGCATGTGGAATGAGAAGTTAAACCGAAACTAATTTGCTGGGATGTCATAAGATGTAATTTACTAAATATCTACAGCTATTGATTATTTCCTTTGGTAAGTAACAAACTTTTTTTTCTTTATCCAGTGTACTTTACTGATTCAAGACGCATTTCGCCTTTTAATTTAAGGCATCTTCGGTGTAATCTAGAATGATTCAGTTTTGTTTTGATACGTGATACTTGCAAAAATGGTTCAAATGGCTCTGAGCACTATGGGACTTAACATCTGTGGTCATCAGTCCCCTAGAACTTAGAACTACTTAAACCTAACTAACCTAAGGACGTCACACACATCCATGCCCGAGGCAGGATCCGAACCTGCGACCGTAGCAGTCGCGAGGTTCCAGACTGAGCGCCTAGAACCGCGAGACCACCGCAGCCGGCAGTGTGATACTTGCAGATTATAAAACAGTTCACATCTTTTTTTTTACGTGAATGACTGATTACTTACAGTGAATCGAGTTTTTGGCGTACATATACGTTTCCCCTCACCTGGTCACATGCTGGAGGTTGAACTAAAACTTTGATTATGGAACATAAGCACATTTTCATGTTCCCTCTTTTTTTCTTGTCACCAGCAGTAGACGTTTTACCGAAAACTCTGATTTGAGGTCGTAACCACAGTTTGTTCACCTCATGCCCTTCCTGTCTGGTTTGTTTATGTACATGTTGGCAACCTGCAGAATTATTGCTGAAAACTAATGTTTGTTTATTTTTGTTCTCCTTATATCTGTATGTGTGTGTTGCTAGCCAGTGATAGTTATAGAAAGTTGAAAGTGAATCCAGTAGTTGTCAGACAGTGGTTGAAAGATTTGGTGTTCAGCTGATTTCAGTTTTGGTTTAAATGTTTTGTGGAGGAGTGCATGGAAGAGTAAATTCACTGCTTACATTAATAGATAAAATAGTAGAATAGTATTTCAACAGATTATTATCAGAATACTATCACTCAACCCCTTTGTCCTCACTCTTTGACACCCCATAATACGTCCTGTCAAGTAACCCCTATTGTTGTCAAAGTTGTGCCGTAATTTCCTCTTCCTCCTGTATTTAATTCCGTACCTCTTCTTTAGTCACACGATCCTCCTATCTAATCTTCAGCATTCTTATTGATCACCACGTTTTGAAAGCGTCCATTGTCTTCTTGACAGAACTGTTCATCGTCCACGTTTCACTTACATACAAGGCTGCACTCCACACAAATACCTTTGTAAACTAGTATCGAACCATTAGAATTTATATTCGATGTGAACAAATTTTCTTTTTCAGAACGCTTTTCTTGCTACTGACTGTCTTCAGTCAGGTTTGCGTCTGCACCAGGGAAATGCCTTACAATTTAAAATCTGGTTTCGAAAACTCTGTTCCAAATATATATTATTCTTTTGTGATTCTTAAGCAAGG
Source organism: Schistocerca nitens (assembly GCF_023898315.1). Taxonomy (NCBI): domain Eukaryota; kingdom Metazoa; phylum Arthropoda; class Insecta; order Orthoptera; family Acrididae; genus Schistocerca; species Schistocerca nitens. The sequence goes on along the minus strand of NC_064620.1, from coordinate 21,418,173 downwards.
TGCTGGCGATGATTACTATGCTCTGTGGGAAATTCTATGAGGTGGTTTCCACTTTCATCCCTTCCACCTAGCCTTTGTGTTCTTACTGTTTTCGTGTACCCGCTACCGTATCACATTTTAAATTTTTGTCTCGCTTAACTATCTGAATACTCTCTTTTATCGTACATTGTTTCAATGTGTTAGGAGATAGTGAACAATCACGAACGGTAGTCATGATATCTGTTTATGCTGAAGTGAGAAAACACGAATAATGAAATATGTGAAAGAGTACATTGTACAGAAAATGAAAAATTGGAATGTCTTCACCCAACTTCGTCTTTCCTTCACGTAGGTACAAGATATAGTTATTCAAACACACCGGTCGTTTCGGTGGGTCCCACCCCGTACCTCAGTGGCTGTCCGTCATTGGCTACCGCTAGCGTCTGCCGCTTCCAGATGGGAACGACAATTCCGCGAGCCGCCGCGTCAAAGCGGAAAACGCTTGCCGCTGCCGCTGCCGCACGTCGCTCCGCGCTCTAGTGGGAACCGGCCTTTAGTTGGAGACCGACCAGCAGTGCAGTCGCGACGCAGCAGCAGTGAAGTCGGGGACGGAGCGCCGGTGAGGCGCCCACAGCCAGTGCGCGCCGACCGCTGGCGACGCACATGAACTGCCCGACGGAGGGAGATTGGGCCGGGACGACCGTTGGTTGGTCGTCTCATCGGCCAACGTGTATTTGGTCCTTTCACTGTTTCCGGGCCTGGGCAGTTGGTTGGTTGGTGTGGAGCACCGAGGAAGTCTCCATGGTGCGTGTCTGGCTGGGCCCGCTGGCGGCGTTCATGCGCGGTCGGAGTGTGAGGGTCTGCTCCCATTACCAGGTCCATGGCTCACCGATCGCAGACACTATAGTGGAGTCTTTACTTAATCTATCAGCCAGCCCCAACTGCTCACATTGTGTCGTTTGAATTTCGTTGTCGGCTGTTTGGACATTACCGTGAGCAACGACGTGTGCTTTCAAGTTGGCGAAATTCTAGCCGCCCTCCTGTAGGGTTTAACTTAGCTTGACTGTTTTGAAGGGCACCAGCGGAATTTTCTGCCTCGTGGCCGGTAACGTTCCGGTTACCTGCCGTGGCCGTTGACGTAAATTCAGGCAGTGTATTTTCCTCGTCATGTTGTGGCTGTCCAGCACGGTGTGTTGTTTGACAGCTGAACGTGTAATTCGTTTGGGCGCCTATACCTTTTGTGTTGTTGTTGCTGGTCTTCTGGAGCGGAGGTTATCCTGTCGCTTGGTCCGTTGACTGTCTGTCGGTTGGGTTGCCGTCAGATTGAGAATGGTTGGGCCGACTGCCTGTCTCACCTAGGCGAGCGTTAGTCTTCGAATTCCAGACTGACCCTTGCAACCTTCTGAGCGCTGTTTGATGTCCTACATTTTCTTATCTGTCTTTGTTGTTTGTTTCTGTATGGCTTCTATCCGACTTTAAATTAAGGTTGTTTTGCCCTTAAGGCGTGAGATTGATTGGGCTTTCAGCCTGATTTAAAGAAAGTTTAGGATAGGGCCTCCTCCCTTTTAAAATTCTAATAACTGTTTTGAGCCTTAAGTTATTGGCTTTCAGGCGATTTTAAGTTAAAGTTGTTTTGCCCTTAGGGCATGAGATTGTTTGGGCCTTTAGCCCAATTTAGTGAAATGTTTTATGATAAGGGCTTCTGCCTTTTAAATTCAAATTCCTGTTTTGAGTCTTAAGTTATTGGCATTCAACCGGTTTTAAATTAAAGTTGTTTTGCCCTTGAGGCGTGAGATTGAATTGCGCATTTAGCCAGGAATTAAGTTCTAAAATATATGTTTGGTTTGCTCTGTTTTTAATGTTTTATTTACTCCTGTAATGTTTGCCAAATGAATAAAGTAGTATGTTCGAGTGTAACTGACAGCCACTCATTTTGCCCCTTTCCACAAATTAAACTATCTGTCCGGTCCTGCGGGTATAGCAGGGGATCTCAGTCATATCATGTGAACAACCGTGTTTACTAACACCTGAAGAAGTCAGGCCATTTGAGAAGTCAGAACCAATAAAAAAGACAGCAAAAAATGGAGAACTGCAGCAATGCTGACAAACACTCCACGAAGGACACATTATAACGTGAACAACAACGCCCCAAAGAGAGAAAAAGGAACACTTTAAAGAGAAATACAGATGTTCTGCGTAAAAGAGGGTATCCATCATAATAAAGGTCTTCAAATGAAGAGCAGAAAGAAAGCAGGCATTCATTAGAAGGTATTTCAAGATGAGGAAGATGAAGACGAGGATGCCTTGCGACGTAGGGGCCTCCATCCACTTGGTCGCAGGTGATGAATGGGTTCAATGAGAGTTACAAGAGATGGGCACATCTGTCATGTGTAGAAAATGACATGAAAGGACTTTTTCTGAATGTTTGAACTGCAAAGATCGTACCGGACAATCAAACGACTACTGATAAAAATTATGGACGCCCTTTTCTGTCAAACTGTTAAGACTCAGTTCTTTCAGTGCTCTGTCAAACTCTTCACGCAGTATCGTATCTCCCATTTCATCTTCATCTACATCCGATTCTATTTCCATAATATTTTCCTCAAGCACATCGCCCTTGTATAGACCCTCTATACACTCCTTCTAGACGGATATCGTGCCAAATTCTGTCCAATTGGCTCGTTAGATCGTCGACAAAATCCCGCGCTGGTTGGAGAGCCCTGCCCATAATTCTCGGTACGTTCTGAAGTGGGGAGACGTCCGGCGTCCTTTGTGGCCAAGATAGGACTGGCAAGCATGAAGACAAACTGTAGAAACTCTCGCCGTGTGCGAGAGTATATTATCTTGCTTGATTGTACGTCCAGGACGGCTTGTCGTGAAGAGAAATATAAAAGAGACGTAGCATGTCGTCCAAGTACCTCTGTGCTGTACAGGTGCTGTGGATGACAAACAAAGGGGTCTTGCTATGAGATAAACCTGCACCACAGACCATCACTTTCTGGGTGTCGGGCTGCATGGCAGGCCGCAATCATGCTGTTTTCTGGGGCCTCTCCAGACACGTTTTCGGCCAGGAATCTCATTGTCTTGGCTGATGAGTCCTGCTTCGAACTAAAGCCCACTGACATGCGAAGTCATGTCTGAAGACGATAAGGGCAGCGGTAGCACACCAGTCCGACTGCCGCCCGCCATATGGCCCGACAACCAGGACTGTTGATCCGAGGTGCCAGTTGATTTCAGACCAGGACACCTTTGGTTGTCATTCGCGGCACTGTTGCAGCACAACAGTACGACGACGATGCGCTACGTCATTTGGTTGTCCTTCATGGAAAACCAACCTGGGATTACATTTCAGCCAAGATAAATCCCACCTGCACACTGCGAGAGTTAATACTGCCTGTTCCCGTGCTTTCAAAAACCTATCTTTGACACCAAGGTAGCCGGATCTCTACCCAATTCGGAACGTATGGAGAATTAGCGGCAGGGGCTTTCTACCATCTCGGGACGTTAGGGCTCTAACGCGTCACTTAGAAAAAATGTGACACGGTATCCCTCTTGGGGACATCCAACAATACTATCGATCTATGATGAGTAACTGCTTGATAAACGCCAAAGATAGACCACAGGGTTACTTACTCTCTCCATTTGTGAAGCACTTTCTCTTGAATAAATCATCCGATTTCTCTGAAATTGTACTAATTTGTTTGTCCACACATGCACATCACATCTACCAATTCCCGCCGCATTCGAATAATTCCTTCGTGGTGCGTCGCTTTTTCTTCTGTCCTACAGTATATTCAGTTATCTACTCTTCCCAGCTATTTTTATCATTCAACACCCCATCTATTGCCATGCAAGTTATTTCCCGATATCTGAACGTATGTCCTGTCACACTGTCCGCTTTCCATGTCTCTGTTTTCCAGACATACCTTTCCTCGCCGAATCTGTCTCATTTCTGATTCGATTTAAAGACTGACTTTCAAGTGTTCTCTTAAGTTAGGCAAAAGCTATATTTCTTCCTAACTGAATTGTTTTATTGTCAAAATTACATTCCTTGATTTCTTCTTTTGACTCATTCACGTTATTTTCAATGTCTTTTTTCTTGTTGTACTGTGAAGTTTGTCAACGAGGAGATCCCAAATTCGGATTACACAAACAGAAAGTCACTGGACACACCTATTCCAGAAATGCCCAGAAGAGCTGAACAGACTACGTGGACACTGGTCACTTGCTTACATGTAGATAAAGCTTTTGCAAATAAAACGACTGTAACGTAGCTAGTCACATTCCTTCTTCACCGGCAACTGAGCCTTTTGTTTGGAACTGACTGAAAAATTCTACAGTAAAGTGAAAAAGCTTTCATAAATAAATTTTTTTATATAAATTAGCCTTGCAATGTGTGTTTTCGTTGTGGAGTTAAAAATCTAGTTGTGTGAAAAACAATGTCGCTCCAGATGTTGCTCGAAAAGTACGCTTGTCTTCAGGTTCTGCTTAGTACCTTCTTTCTTGAGCATAATAAATAATCTTAACCCTTTGACATACGATTTAAGTCCTCTCATCGTGAGCCGTAAGTGGCTGCAAGATGGGGATGGGCCTTACGATTCCCGGCGCTTACACGCACAAAGGTTGCTGTGCACTACGCCTGTTGGCGTGCGAAGTCGTGCAGACGCCCTCGGGATTTCTAAGTACGTGTGTAACAAGATACCACTAACGTGACATCTCTACAGACATCAAAAATAATGACGATTAGTTGCCCATTGGAAACGAAACATTCATTGTCTCAAACGCAACGATATATTCACAAACGTTTTATTTCCTTTTATAAGCAAACATACATTGATGAAATGCATCTTAATAATAATATTCAAAACAATGCAATGATCTAAGACTGTATAACATTTTGTTCAAAACATTCTGGGACCTGTTACGTAGGCGCGTTGGCAAACATATTTTCAAACGCAACGTCTTCACAATGACGTGTACACGAATTTAATAGTCTTCGATTGTATGATATCGTTCAAAACAATCTGGCAGATGTAATGCAACCCTGCACTTTTTGCTTTGCCACGTTGTTTCGCTGCGTCGTTTAAGCTTTCTGCACACTACACCATCTCTCGCAGAATTTACTTTTCATGGCTTTGGATCAGTATGTTTTGAAAATGTGCCCAATGTTGCGCGTGCAGTCTTTGTGGTATATCGCCGGATCTAATCGTCCCTTCCGATTATATTCCGGTAAAGGTGTAGTTTTCAACAATGATTCTGCAATGTGAATCCTATATTATGCGTAGCTCTGTCGTTTGCCGCAAAGTATTTTGTAATACAAAATGTACGTGTTAAATAAAGCAACATCCAATAGGTAAAAGAATATCTGGCGGTATCCTTCCATACATTTTCTCATCACAGGGAAGAATGCGAGCAGCTGATCTTGGCGATCAATTGCAGTCATGCCTCTATTGTACTCGACGCATTGCGGAGAGGTGTGTCTGTGGCAATCATTTCTGCTGTTGAATGTTTTGTGGAAAGCATATAAACGTCTCGTTTATCTTTCCATTTTAGTGCCAATATTCCATTACAACTCCTCACTGTATATTCTTCCTTCTTTAATTTTTCCTTAAGGAAGTCTGTGGGTATATTTTTTCTGTTTGAGCGCACTGTTCCAATCACATTAGTTTTATTGGTGAGGAGAGTTTTGAAAAGTTTCGCTGAAGAAAACCATTTATCTAAATACAGAGTATGCCCTTTGTGTAATACAGACTGTGATAGTTCTAGAACTACACTTTCAGAGGTACTACCACTAGCTTCACGTTTGTCACTACCCGTGTATATCTTAAAATTATAGCAGTATCCTGAACTTGACTCATACAGTTTATAAATTTTAATACCAAACCTCGCTCTAATAGATGGGTTAAATTGTTTGCAAGATAAGCGCCCCTTAAATTCCATTAATGATTCATCGATGACAATATTCTCTTGCATTGCGTACACTTCCTTAAATTTTTGACTGAACATATCTATGACTGGCCTTAGTTTGTACAGCTTCTCTGTGTTGTTGGCTAAACTGTTATTCGCTAGATGCAGAAATCTACTTATGTGCAGAAATGGCCTGAATGGCATAGTCTTCCTAAATATTGGCGTTTCCATAATGGCTCTCTTAGACCAATACATCTGAATCGACGGTTGCCTTACTTCAGCCATGATTATACATAGCGCAATGTATATTTTTATTTCATTACGGCCAATAGGAGGCCACTTTTTGTCTATTTTTCGTCTCTTCTGTTCATTGTTGAGTACTTCTTGTGCATATCTATTCGTCTCAGTTACGACGTTTTCCCAAAATGTACTAATAAATATTACATAGAAAACGTCTAATTCTCTTATGCTTGTACTCACGTGCTTCCTTTATTCCGGGAATTAGCGTTTACGTCCAGAATGTTGGTTCATTGTCTTCCTTTTGCCACATCCATGACTCTGATTGTTGCTGGTAGGTTTGCTCTTCTTCGTCAGTATCATCTTCAATCACCACCCGCTTAACACCTTTTTCGTACAGGATGTAAAACGTCGCTACCACTGTCACTGCCTCTGTCAAAATATCCTGCAAAATCGTTGTTGGCTGTGCCACCACATGTCTCCCTTTCCTCGTGAACACGTTTGCCACACGTCGGGAACATTTTGAAAGTATTTCTGTAATGTCGGCAGGTCCAAATGCGGCGAAGATTACTTCGTGTATGCCGCGTGTACTCGATCAGCTCCGCAACGTGTCAGAGACGTTCTGTTTACATACATTTGGCGCGGCTGACCGACGACGTCTCTCACACGACAAGCGCTTGTTCGGCGCGGTAAAAGTACCACGTCTCTGATACGTCTCGTTGATGTTTGGCCAGGTCGGCATGCTACGTCTCTCACACGACGTTGTAAGCTAATGGGTTAAACGATTGCAAATACTAATAGATAATACGTCAATGGTTGAGAAAACAGTAACATAAAGATGTAGCCTACTCCCAACATTATTCAATTTGTACAATGAGCAAGCAGTTTAGGAAACCCAGGACAGATTTGAAATTGCAATTAAAGTTCAGGAATACGAAATCAAATACTTGCAGTTTGCCGAGGACATTGAAATTCTGTCAGAGACGGCAATAGACTTGAAAGGGCAGTTGAATTGCATGGAGAGTGCGCTCATAAGAACTGAGAAGATAAAATCGACAAAAGTGAAGCAAAGGCCATGGAATGAAGTGGAATGAAATCAAGCAATGCTGACGGAATTAGATTATAAAATGAGTTACTGAAACTGGTAGATGAGTTTAGCTCTTGATGGTCGAAGCAGAGAGGATTTAAAATATAGACTGGCAATCGCAAGGAGTTTGTTAAAAACTAAAATGGATTTAAAAGTTAGGAAGTCCTTTCTGAAGATATTTTTCTGACATGTAGCTTCAGATGGAAATGAAAGGTGGACGATAAGCATTTCAGGTAAGAACGGAAAACAAACTTTTCAGATGTAGCGCTACAGAATAATGCCTAGGATTAGTTTGGGGTAGGTATTGAATTCAAATAGGGAAGATAGAAATTTGTGGCACAACTTGAAAGAAGAGATCGGTTTGAGGACACATCCTGCGGCATGAAGTAATCGTTGGTTTTGTTATGATGTTATCTGTGGGAAGAAGGGTGGGGGGGGGGGCTAGATAAAACTGTAGAGAGAGACCAAGGCGCGAATGAAATAAGTAGTTTCAAATGGCTGTTTTTGAAGTAGCTGGAGATCAAGATACTTGCGACTGAATAAAATTAGGAAATCATGATATTAATCTTAATCAGTATAAAAAACATTACGTCTGTGGTTTTGCTTCAACTACACTGCCTGCGGCCAGCCTAGCCCCTGGCAGTATGCAACGCGCTAAACATGAGCGAAGGCGTTGGCACGGCTTCGCCGTTGAATCCCCCGCTGTGCGCATGCGTCAGCTCCGTCCACCGGTCGGCCAGACCTTAGCCAGAACGTTGCTCCTTTTGTCAACGATTCGGCGCGTTGCCGGTTGGCTGACAGCTGGTGTGCAGCTTACGTCTTGCGTTTCGCTCGTACGTGAAGCCTGCAGTAGTTTTGAAATCGGTAGTGAAAGCATTGTGCAAAAACTATTACACAATCCTTTTTCGCTGCTATCTTACACCGAGAAAAAACAAGTTATTGATAATGGCAGACCATGTCCTAAATGAACAAAACCAACCTGTGTAAAGACAAAATATAGTCCTACTGGAAAGGGATATGAGAGAAATTTTTGTACAGAGTTGTACGAATTATCCGGCTGGTTTTGGGGCTATAATGTGATGAGCACATTTTGTTGTTGGACTTGTCTGTTATTTGCTACAAAGAAAACTTGTTTTAATAGGCAAGGGTACTGTGATCTAAATCATCTTAATACTGCAATAAACAAACATGATGAGCCTGAATTTCACCTTTCAACTTCTTTTTTTTTTCCATTCAACAAATTTATTGCATGCCCTGCTAGAATTGACATTCTTCTGACTTCTGTACGAAGGGTAGAAATAGAACTGCACAATGAGATAGTAAGAAAGAACAGGGAAATATTGAAAAGTTTAATTAATGGAGTTTGCTCTTCAGCGAAACAGGAACTATCCTTTTGAGGCCATGAGGAAAATTTACAACGTACGAAGAAAGGAAATTACATGTAATTTCGTCTTGCAAATGTCGAATTTGATCCTCGGTTGAATGAGTACGTAGTAACGTCTACGGTTTTTCGTGGCACATCGGCAAGCATTCAGACTGATTTAATAAATGCAATACCTGGTGTTTCAAGATATGAAATCCAAATTAGGAACACGAATTATGTGGCTGTTACGCTTGCAGAAACATAACATGTTGTCGTTGTGGTCTTCAGTCCGCAGACTGGTTTGATGCAGCTCTTCATGCTACTCCATCCTATGCAAGCCTCTTCATCTCCGAATAACTACTGCAACCCACATCCTTCTGAATCTGCTTTCTGTATTCATCTCTTGGTCTCCCTCTGCGGTTTTTACCCTCCACGCTTGCCTCCAGTACATACTTGGTGATCCATTGATGCCTCAGAACGTCCTAGCGACCGATGCCTTCTTTTACTCAAGTTGTGCCTCAAATTCCTCTTCTCCCCAATTCTATTCAGTACCTCCTCATTAGTTACGCAGTCTATCCATCTAATCTTCAGCATTCTTCTGTAGCGCCACAATTAGAAAGCTTCTATTTTCTTCTTTTCTAAACTGTGTATTGTCCAAGTTTCACTTCATTACGTGACTACTATCCATACAAATACTTTCAGAAAGGACTTCCTGACATTTAAATCTATACTCGTTGTTAACAAATTTCTCTTCTTCAGAAACGCTTTCCGTGCCATAGCCAGTCTACATTTTATATCGTCTCTACTTCGACCATCACCAATTATTTTACTCCCTAAATAGCAACACTCATTTACTACTTTAAGTGTCTCATTTTCTAATCTAATATCCTCAGAATCACCTGATTTAATTCGACTACTTTCCATTGTCCTCGTTTTGCTTCTGTTGATGTAGAGTTGATCACATACAAGAACTAAACCACAGTTATCAAATGTATTCCATTACTTTTCAGTACCACATAAAAAATTGTTTAACAGTTTCTTGGGTTTCACAGTGTGAGTGCTGACAGAATTGCAGCAGCTCTTTTTAATCACTTCGATGAAATAATGGAACAATATAATTGTGGGGATAAATTAAATGCCCAAACCCATTATGGTGATGCAGTCATGAGTAGCCACCTCAGTGGACTACGGTGTAAAGTTCTGTAAAAATATGGTAATGCTCTTTTTATGCACTGCTATGCACTTGTAATGGACGTGGTACTACAGCAATCATTAGAATGTAACAAGGACCTCAAAGTATTTTTTTCTGATCATACATCACTGCCTACTTTTTTATCCTTCTGAGAGGTTACATGAGCTTTCAGCATTCATTTCATGGAAACTACCGCCATTACCTAATACATGATGGAACTTTACCTCTAGAGTTATCCATATAGTCTGTGAGAACAAAGAAGTTTTGATTACGTCTCTTGAATATATTCATGTTCCAGAAGTACTTCGGGAACACATTTCTAACAAATATTTTATCTAACTTACTTGCCCATTCAGATCATTTGTTTAGTATATGTCAGTCCAAAACCATTAACATCTTGTGTGCCAGTACAGAAATCAAATACTTTCAAAAGCAACTGCAAAAAGAAAAAGAATTTCGAAGCAGTGTCGCTTTCCGTTCATGGTACTGTGGTAAATGAGTACTTTATTCAAATAAAAAGGAAAAAATCGAACGCTGAAGCACAGCGAGATTATTTCCGGCGAATATATTATAAAATTATTGATCAATCAGCCATCAGTTGCTACTTAGATTTGCATCATTTGGAAAGGTGGAGTATTTTAATTTGAGGAATCCAACGCAGATGGCTCATTTAAAAAAAGAGAGAATTTTCCTAAAGAGTTATTGAATGAAGTGAACAACATTTATGTCAATGTTTTCAACATATGCAAACTCTGGAACCAACTTCGTTTATGGTATGCTTCTAATGAAGGGTGGGGCACAACACCAATTCAGATTGGAAATTTTCTATTGCAGATGAATTTAGTGAGTGAATTTACAGAAACATAAAAATTAGCTTTACTGGTCTCAACAATTTCTTCCACTACGTCATTCTTATCACTGCCGGCCGGAGTGGCCGTGCGGTTCTAGGCGCTACAGGCTGGAACCGCGGGACTGCTACGGTCGCAGGTTCGAATCCTGCCTCGGGCATGGATGTGTGTGATGTCCTTAGGTTAGTTAAGTTTAGTTAGTTCTAAGTTCTAGGCGACTGATGACCTCAGAAGTTAAGTCGCATAGTGCTCAGAGCCATTTGAACCATTCTATCACTGAATATGATACACATCTACGGCCACTCTACTCAAATGCAGAACTGGATGGTTGAATTAATCATATTCCCTTCGAGAAAGAATTACTTGACAGCTTATGAGGTAAGTGCTGGTTTTACGAAGCAGTAACCAAGAAGAAGGAAAGAAGGATGGATTTCACTTACACCATTTCGCTGTCTTCATGCAGCAATGGTACTTCCAATGAAAAGGTGGGGGAAGGCCTATTGTGCATGTGCGTACGTGTGTGTGTGTGTGTGTGTATGTGCGTGTGTGTGTGTGTGTGTGTGTGTGTGTGTGTGTGTGTGTGTGTGTGTGTGCGTGCGTGTACGTACGTTCACGTGCGTGCGTGCGTGTGTAGCGTTTTCCCACTACAATGTTTGTTGAATGTAATGAAAAGCTCGTTTAACTCGTCCAGCAAATATATTTAACTTTCGTATTCTTAGTGTAGCAGCAAATTTGGACTTAAGAGGAATAATCTTGTGTTGCAGTGTTGCAGAACATGGGTGTTTATGCAGATTTTATGTTTTATTTATTTTACTTTCTTTATTTGCATTGAGAGTACGTCCTCGATACAAATAATTCGCTTTAGATTTAGTAGGTCGATTAAGTTTTCAGTGTGTCCATTCTGTACATTCAAGTGTGTGCAAACCGTTTTGCCTTTGTTCTGTTTTATTAATTATACAGTGACGATCAGCGTTAGTGCACTAAAAGGGTCTGACACGCGGTTTACTTGTTGAAACTCATTGTTCTTTATACGTGTTTTCGACAATTTAAACACCACCACGTTAGTTTAATTTAGTTATATATGTGTCCTTCCTTTCGTGACCAGTCTGCACCTCAATTTTCGATCTCCATTGAGTTACGACTCAGGATCAAGTTTTGCTTCTAAGGACAGGAGACGGGAAACCTCCCAGTATTTAACACTATTCAGCCTCGCAAATGACTTTCCTCTGAGTCTCACAAAAAGAGCGTTAATGTGTAAAGCATACTAGATTTTCTTTGTTTGCCAACGCCTAAGATCCAATTCAGGAGACGGCACTGATAATTAGCCTTGAGACCACAACAACCAACAACAAAGATAAGACCGTAGTCATTTTTCTCTTGTTGATTCATTTTCTCTGTCGTCCCCTCTGAGTCATTGTTGTGCTCTTTGAGGAGATGTGTCGCAGAATAGCCACCGGAAGAGGTGCACTTTTAAACGCCCATACATCCAAAGTTGATCTCGCCGACCAAAGTTTGTCACTGTGGGCGTCAGAGCGATTTCAAGATTCTATTCGGTAAGCCGTTACTAATAAGAGTGTAAATACTGAATTAACTGTAATAATTCAGTGTTATACAGGGTGTTTCAAAAATGACCGGTATATTTGAAACGGCAATAAAAACTAAACGAGCAGCGATAGAAATACACCGTTTGTTGCGATATGCTTGGGACAACAGTACATTTTCAGGCGGACAAACTTTCGAAATTACAGTATTTACAATTTTCAACAACAGATGGCGCTGCAAGTGATGTGAAAGATATAGAAGACAACGCAGTCTGTGGGTGCGCCATTCTGTACGTCGTCTTTCTGCTGTAAGCGTGTGCTGTTCACAACGTGCAAGTGTGCTGTAGACAACATGGTTTATTCCTTAGAACAGAGGATTTTTCTGGTGTTGGAATTCCACCGCCTAGAACAGAGTGTTGTTGCAACAAGACGAAGTTTTAACGGAGGTTTAATGTAACCAAAGGACCGAAAAGCGATACAATAAAGGATCTGTTTTAAAAATTTCAACGGACTGGGAACGTGACGGATGAACGTGCTGGAAAGGTAGGGCGACCGCGTACGGCAACACCACAGAGGGCAACGCGCAGCTAGTGCAGCAGGTGATCCAACAGCGGCCTCGGGTTTCCGTTCGCCGTGTTGCAGCTGCGGTCAAAATGACGCCAACGTCCACGTATCGTCTCATGCGCCAGAGTTTACACCTCTATCCATACAAAATTCAAACGCGGCAACCCCTCAGCGCTGCTACCATTGCTGCATGAGAGACATTCGCTAACGATATAGTGCACAGGATTGATGACGGCGATATGCATGTGGGCAGCATTTGGTTTACTGACGAAGCTTATTTTTACCTGGACGGCTTCGTCAATAGACAGAACTGGCGCATATGGGGAAGCGAAAAGCCCCATGTTGCAGTCCCATCGTCCCTGCATCCTCAAAAAGTACTGGTCTGGGCCGCCATTTCTTCCAAAGGAATCATTGGCCCATTTTTCAGATCCGAAACGATTACTGCATCATGCTATCTGGACATTCTTCGTGAATTTGTGGCGGTACAAACTGCCTTAGACGACACTGCGAACACCTCGTGGTTTATACAAGATGGTGCCCGGCCACATCGCACGGCCGACGTCTTTAATTTCCTGAATGAATATTTCGATGATCGTGTGATTGCTTTGGGCTATCCGAAACATACAGGAGGCGGCGTGGATTGGCCTCCCTATTCGCCAGACATGAACCCCTGTGACTTCTTTCTGTGGGGACACTTGAAAGACCAGGTGTACCGCCAGAATCCAGAAACAATTGAAGAGCTGAAGCAGTACATCTCATCTGCATGTGAAGCCATTCCGCCAGACACGTTGTCAAAGGTTTCGGGTAATTTCATTCAGAGACTACGCCATATTATTGCTACGCATGGTGGATATGTGGAAAATATCGTACTATAGAGTTTCCCAGACTGCAGCGCCATCTGTTGTTGAAACTTGTAACTACTGTAATTTCGAAAGTTTGTCTGCCTGAAAATGTACTGTTGTCCCAAGCATATTGCAACAAACGGTGTATTTCTATCTCTGCTCTTTTAGTTTTTACTGCCGTTTCAAATATACCGGTCATTTTTGAAACACCCTGTATAATCCTAATGCGACGGGAACCTGACAACACTGCGTGTGGAACGTGTTTTTAGTGTAGTAGCGATCGAAGGCAGGTCGTAGGCCATTACACATTGTGAAATGCTTTTGTAATTGCATCGAGAGAGTGAAAAGGAGGATAATTAATCACTGACACAACTCCGTTGACAGTATATCATTTTTTACTAAGTACAAAAGAGTCAAAATGCTCGAAGTATTATTTGCAAGGTGCTTGCTAATAAACTTAACACTTTTTCTTACGAGTATAAATGCCGAAATTATTTTCTTTCGCTGATTGTTGTGTGACGTATTAGGACTGGCAAATTACAAAAATGTAAGTCTTTGGGTCAGCAGGATGAGTGCAATACCTCAAGTCCTAATTTAGTTATTCTTACAGGTATTAATTCACTGACAACAATAGTAGCCTGCAGTGGCAAAGTGTCAATTCAGAACAAGACTATTCATGACTCACCATTCCCCAAAACCAGAAGTATGCCTATTGCCATGAGATTTCTAAACTTCAAAACCTGTATAGTGCAACGAATCACTTCAGATCCAGAGTAGAGGAACAAGGAATTCCCCATCTGAGGGATGTAACCGTAAGTTTCTACTCAATACCGGAACCCATTTTAAGAGTAGTTACACAGTTCATTTGTAATAACATTTTATTATTAGTGACAAGAGTAGTATTACTTCTGAGCAAATCTTATTAACTTCATTTGATCTGAATCATATACGAGGTACTTTATCACTTCAGTAAAGTGGGAGATCATGTCCAGTTTCGCCAGTTAGAGATGAGGGGTAGACGTTTAGCCAATTTTTAGCCAATAATCAGCATTGGACGCCGAAGACTTCCGTCATAAGAAGTCACCCTCATTCTGATAAAGGCCGTAAGGGCGGAGGACGGGACGGAGGTTCAGGGCACTCTCTTGCCCTTGCGGTGAGTAGCTGCCGCTAAAGACGGAAGAATCCGAAATGATCAACCACTTGAGGATGAAGAAGGCAATGGAAACCACTTCGTTAAAGGCACGTAATGTATATCCACAGGCCATGTGGCCAGTAACTGTAAAAGTTTCATGATGATCTCTCACTTGGCAAAAGATTCTGGACTTGTCTCCCATTTGGAACTCTGAGAGCCTGCCAAGGGGGAGGTGACCATGAGAAATAAAACTGAATAACCAACAAAAAGATAACCTTCTATAAGTTGGCGTGTGGAATGTCAGAAGTTTGAACATGCCAGGGAAACTATAAAATCTGGAAAAGGAACTGCTGAGACTCAGTCTAGGTGCAGTGACGGTCAGTGAAGTGAAATGGAAAGACGAAAAGGATGTTTGTTCAGATGAGTTTAGGGTAATATCAACAGCAGAGGAAAACGGTATAACTGTAATGAGATTCGTTATGAATAGGAAGGTAGGGCAGAGAGTGTGTAACTGTGAACAGTTTAGTGATACGGTTTTTGTTATCAGAATCGATAGTTAACCAACATCGACACCGATAGCTCAGGTATACATTCCGCCGTCGCAGTCTGAAGATGAAGAGATAAGGGAAGTATATGAGGATCTTGAACGGGTAGCACAGTGCGTAAAGAGAGATGAAAATCTAATATTAATGGGGGACTAGAATACGGTTGTAGGGAATGGAATCGAAGAATGGGTTACTCGAGATATGGGCTTGGTAGCACGAATCAGAGACAAGAAACCCCCCAGGGGGTCCACAACTCTTTTGTGGATACGTGCGTAGCGAGCACGGGACCCCGAGCTAATGTGGCCCTCCTACCTTTCCGGGCTGCATACCCTCCCTTTCCGCATCCTTCCCCGTCCACCATCTTCGCCCCCCCCTCACCTCTGGTTCTTTCCTTCCCTTTCTCCCCCTCTGGGAGTATGGTTTGTGCCTACGTCAGGAGACGGACGCTCGAAACTGTTACAATTTCCTTGCTTTCTATACTTGCAAGTCTTCGTCCTTCCTCTGTCCTTCTCTTTTCCTTCCCTCTTCTCTTTGCCCTTTTCTCCGCTGCGGCGTTTGAGATCCCTCTTCTTTCCTTTCCCTTTCTCTTTTTTCCTCCCTGTGCGTGTCTGAAGGCCAACCCACGCACTTCCATGCGTAGCCGGTGACGGGGTAACGCGTAATTCCCCGCCCCAGGTAGACAGATAGGACACTTGCGTACCCCCTGGTAACGGCCAGGCCCAGGGAGGGGTGATTACCCGAGCTGATACCTTCAGAAAGTGCCGATTGTTCCCTCCGTCCGTTTGTCGGGAGGTGTGACCTGAGGTGTGAACAATCACCTAAGGCGGGAGTGCCCTCAGAGAGGGCCCCCACAAGGGAGGAGCGCGCCATCGGAGATGCCGGTAATCATGGGGGATTCTTCCGCAATGGTTTCCTCACCTTCCACTATGTCTGCTCACAAACGTAAGTTCACTGAGTCTCAACCACAGACAGTTCTTCCATCGTTGCCACAGTTCCTTGTTGTTTCTCGGTCTGACGAAGGTCACGACTTCTCCACGGTCAACCCTTTCATTATTCAGAAAGGTTCGACGCAATTGCAGGTCCTGTAAAGTCTTGTTCCAGATTACGGAATGGCACCCTGTTGTTAGAAACAGTCAGTGCCCTCCAGGCACAAAAATTGCTGCGTACCTCACTACTACACACCTTCCCTGTGCGGGTGGAACCGCACCGTACTTTAAATTCCTCGCGTGGAGTCGTTTATACACGCTCCCTCGATGGATTGTCTGACGAAGACATTCAGCACTACCTGTCTGACCAGGGCGTAACGGCTGTTCATAGGGTTATGAAAAGGGTTGACACGAACATCATTCCAACCCGCACTGTCTTCTTGACATTTGACAAAGTTCAACTCCCATCCAAAATGAAAGCAGGCTATAATTTCCGTTCGCCCTTACGTCCCAAACCCTACGCGTTGCTATCGGTGTCAGCGGTTCAATCACACCAGCCAGTCCTGTTCCAATCCGGCCAAATGTGTTACGTGTGACAAGGATGCCCATGAGGGTGCTTGTCCACCTCCATCCCCTCGCTGCATCAACTGTATGGGTGACCACGCTGCTTCCTCTCCAGATTGCCCCGTTTTTAAGGACGAAGAGCTCATCCAGGAAATTAGAGTGAAGGAAAAGGTGTCGACCTTTGCTGCTCGAAAATTATTCGCCAATCGACAGCCCGCCGTGCCTCAGACAGGAAAATACAGCACTGTCCTTGCTTCTCCTCGGCCAACAAAGGAGGCGGCCACGCAGACTTGCGACCTCACCTTTAGTGCCACGGTCGTCAGATCGGCCGGCGCAAAGATCGCCCGTTCAACCTCACCACTTTCGCCTGCCCACTCTCTGGCTCACCCTTCGTCGGGTTCTGCTAAATCCCGAGCCCAAAAGTCAGACACCAAGACATCGAAAAAAGAGCATACTCGTGAAGATTTTGTACGTACCCCAACTTCACAACCATCGGTTCCTCCTTCTAAACATCATATTTCCAAGAAGGCTACAAAGAAACCCAGTTCATCTCCTTCTCAGCCAAGGCGTGTCCCATCTACAGCACCACCTGGCGGAAATCGCCATCGGCCGTCTTCTGTGTCGCCGATGCGCACTGCTGGCGGCCGACCAACCGGCCAATCGCTGGTGGCAGGAGCTGCTCCTGACCAACCTATGGATCAGGATCTTCTGCCTTCGGCTGAATGCCATTCCATGCTGTCGGTCGCAAGCTCTGAGCAGTCGTTGAGTTGACAGCGACCTTGGTCACATTCCTCCATTTTCTGTTCACCATATGTCCATTATCCACTGGAATATCCGCGGTATTCGAGGCAATGGGGATGAATTGTCGATCCTCTTACGATCCTACTCGCCGGTCATCTTCTGTCTTCAGGAAACAAAGCTGCGTCCCCTTGACCGCTTTGTTCTCCCTCATTTTCAGTCCGTCCGATATGATCTCCCCTCTGTTGAAGGCACTCCAGCACATGGAGGACTCATGATTCTTCTCCATGAAACTCTCCATTATCACCCAATCCATTTAAACACTTCCTTCCAAGCTGTCGCCGTCCGTCTTTCCCTTTCCGGATACACGTTCTCTCTTTGTACTGTATACATTCCATCGTCCACACCAATGGCACGAGCTGATCTCCTTCATCTTCTTGGTCAGCTTCCACCCCCCTATTTCCTGGTTGGGGACTTCAATGCCCACCACCCGCTTTGGGGATCTCCACATCCTTGTCCACGTGGCTCACTATTGCTAGACGTCTTCCACCAAGCGGATCTAGTTTGCCTCAACACTGGGGTCCCCACATTTTTGTCTGCCTCCATGACAAATTTATCTCATTTGGACCTTGCGGTCGGTACTGTTCCGCTACCTCGGCGCTTCGAATGGTTCGCCCTTGATGATACACACTCGAGTGACCACTTTCCATGTGTCTTTAGACTGCAGCCTCAACTGCCATACATGCGCCCGCGACACTGGAAGTTTGCCCAAGCTGATTGGACAATTTTTTCGTCTCTAGCGACATTCGATGACCGTCACTTTCCCAGCGTCGACGATGAGGTCACACATATTACCAACGTTCTTCTTACAGCTGCGGAACATTCAATACCACGCACCTCCGAATTGCCCCGGCGCCCCCCAGTTCCTTGGTGGAACGAGGCATGCCGTGATGCAATACGTGAGCGGCGACGTGCTCTCCGCGTTTTCCGCCACCATCCTACTTTGGCCAACTGTATCCGCTATAAGCAGTTCCGAGCGCGATGCCGTCGTGTCATCCGCGATAGCAAGAAGGCAAGCTGGAAATTCTTTATTAGCTCATTTAACACCTTCACTCCCTCCTCGGAAGTTTGGAGTCGGTTTCGACGGTTCTCAGGCGCGCCTAGTTTCTCCCCGGTCTCTGGGCTCACTGTCGCGCATGACACATTAGTGGACCCCGTCGCAATTTCTAACTCGTTGGGTCAGCACTTTGCTGGGATTTCGAGCTCTTCAAATTACCCGCCAGCGTTTCTCCCGAAGAAACGTGCAGCGGCAGTGCGACCTCTTGCTTTCTCCTCTCAAAATCGCGAAAGCTAAAATACTGTTTTCTCCATGCGGGAACTCCAACATGCACTCTTTTCTTCTCGCTCCTCCGCCCCAGGACCGGATGGTATCCACGTCCAAATGTTGCTGCATTTATCAACCCATAGTCTGCGTTACCTTCTTCGCCTTTATAATCGAATTTGGACCGACAGTACTTTTCCCAGACGATGGCGGGAAGCTATCGACGTTCCTGTTCCGAAACCTGGAAAGGACAAACATCTCCCCTCTAGCTATCGCCCCATTTCTCTCACGAGTAATGTCTGTAAGGTTTTGGAGCGTATGGTGAATTACCGTTTAGCGTGGTGGCTGGAATCCCGCAGTCTTTTAACACCTGCTCAATGCGGATTCCGAAAGCATCGTTCTGCAGTTGACCATCTTGTTGCTCTCTCCACTTATATCATGAACATTTTCCTCGGAAACGCCAAACAGTAGCAATATTTTTTGATCTGGAGAGAGCATACGATACCTGTTGGAGGACAGGCATCCTCCGCACACTGTTCTCTTGGGGCTTTCGAGGTCGGCTGCCCCTTTTTCTTCGCGAATTTATGGCAGAGCGCACATTTAGGGTGCGGGTGAACACTACTCTCTCCCGTACTTTCTCCCAAGAAAACGGGGTACCCCAGGGCTCCGTGCTGAGTGTTGTACTGTTTGCCATTGCCATAAATCCAATTATGGATTGTCTCCTTCCTGATGACTCGGGCTCCCTCTTTGTGGACGATTTTGCGATCTACTACAGCTCTCAACGGACCAGCCTTCTTCAACGACGTCTTCAAGGATGTCTCGATCGCCTCCACTCTTGGAGCATCGAAACCGGCTTCCGTTTCTCACCCAGTAAGACCGTTTGTGTTAATTTTTGGCGACGTAAGGAGTTTCTTCCGCCCTCCTTACATCTCGATCCTGTCAACCTTCCGTTTTCAGACGTCGCTAAATTCTTGGGTCTTATGTTTGACAGAAAACTGTGCTGGTCCTCCCACGTTTCCTATCTTTCGGCTCGCTGTTTGCGATCCCTCAACACCCTCCGTATCCTGAATGGTACCTCCTGGGGAGCGGACCGAGTGGTCCTTCTCCGCCTCTATCGCGCCTTAGTCCGCTCGAAATTGGACTATGGCAGCATAGTCAACTCCTCTGCTCGGCCGTCTATTCTTCGGCGTCTCGACTCTATCCACCACCGTGGATTACGTTTAGTGTCTGGAGCTTTTTACACCAGCCCTGTGGAAAGCCTTTATGCTGAGACTGCTGAACCTCCGCTGTCCAATCGGCGAGCAGTCCTTCTGAGTCGTTATGCTAGCCATCTGTCTTCCATGCCTGCTAATCCAGCCCATGACATTTTTTTCGACGCCTCCTTTGATGTAGGGTATGCAGGCCGCCCCTCCTCCCTACTACCACCGGGAGTCCGCTTCCGTCAACTGCTCCATTCTCTTTCCTTCCGCTTTCCTAAAACCTTGACAACTTGGGGTATAGCACCGCCTTGGCTCCGTCCCCGGATCTGCCTGCTCCGTGACCTTTGTCGATTTCCCAAGGATGGTACCCCTTCACTTGTTTATCGTCGGGCATTTGCTGCTCTATGTGCACAAATGACGGACGCCACATTTATTTACACCGACGGCTCGAAAACATCGTTAGGTGTAGGGAGTGCCTATATTGTTGGCGACACCCCATATCACTTTCGGCTTCCCGACCAGTGTTCGATTTATACTGCGGAGCTTTACGCTGTTCTCCAGGCTGTCCACTACATCCGCCGCCATCAGCGGATACAGTACGTTATCTGCTCAGATTCTCTCAGCTCTCTCCTCAGTCTCCAAGCTCTTTACCTGTGCACCCTCTGGTCCACCGGATTCAGGACTGTCTGCGCTTGCTCCACCTGGGGGGGCGTCTCGGTGGCGTTCCTCTGGCTCCCGGGACACGTTGGTATCTGTGGAAATGAGGCGGCCGATATAGCAGCCAAGGCTGCAGTCTCTCTTCTTCGGCCAGCTATTCAATCGATTCCCTTCGCCGATCTACGGAGCGTTTTATGTCGTCGTGTTGTTCATTTATGGCACGCGCATTAGTCGACACTTCCCCGTAATAAATTGCGGGACGTGAAAGCTATTCCTTGTGCTTGGACCTCTTCCTCCCGAACGCGTCGTCGGGAGGAGGTAATTTTAACTAGACTCCGGATAGGGCACTGTCTTTTTAGCCATCGACATCTTTTAAGCGGCGATCCTCCCCCACTCTGTCCCCACTGCTCTCAGCTGTGGACGGTAAGACACCTTTTAATTGAGTGCCCCTATTTTAATCCGTTACGCTCCCGTCTACAGCTATCGCCTGATATATCGTCGATTTTAGCAGATGACACGCGCTCAGCCGACCGCGTTCTCAAGTTTATTAGTGCCAGTGAAATGACGTCAGTCATTTGAAGCTTTTTTTTGGGGACAACCAACCCCTTTCTGTAGTGGATTTTTAAGCCTTCCTTCTGCTTTTAGTTTCTCCAATTTTATGACTTTCGTTCCCATTGCTGCTGGTTTTCAATTTCGGTTTTTTACTGTTTCCTAAGTCACGGACCGGGTGCTAATGACCATAGCAGTTTTGCGCCCAAAAAAAAACAAAAAAAAAGAGACAAGAAAAAATAATTTACGTCTGCAATAAGGTATAGCTATTAGAAGAATACTCCTCTCTAGAATTACAAGACGAGGAGGTTTACTTGGTAAAGAGCGGGTGACATGGGAAAATTTCAGTTAGATTACATCAGAGTCAGACAGAGGTTCCGAAATCAGATAATGGATTGTAAGGCATACCCATGAGCAGACATGGACTCAGATCACAATGTAGAAGTGATGAACAGTAGGCTGAGGATTAAGCGAGGAATCAGGAAGAATCAATGCGTAAACAGGTGAGATGCTGCTCTCTAGATGCAACAATACGGAATACCTTACTGGCAGTACATCTGAAAAGGAATGGACATCCCTAAAAGAGGAATCACCGAACATGGAAAGAAAAACATTGAGATAAAGAAGATAACTGCAAATATTCCATGGGTAACAGAAGAAATACTTCAGTTGATAGACGAAAAAAGGAAGTACAAAAACGTTAAGAGACATTAAAGGATACAAAATATAAGTCACTGAGAAATGAAATAAACAGAAAGTGCGAGGGAGCTAAGACGAAATGGTTGCATGAAAAGTGGGAAGAAATCAACAAAGTAATGATTGTCGGAAGGTCTGCTCAGCATATAGAAATGTCAGAACAACCTTCGGTGATAATAAAAGCAAAGGAGAGAACATTAAAAGTACAACATGAATTCCATTGTTAAACGCAGAGTAGAGATCAGGTAGGTGGAAAGAGTACATTGAAGGCCTCTATGAGGGGAAGATTTGCAGATGTGATAGAAGAAGAAAGAGAATTCGAGTTGGAAGAGATAGGGGATCTAGTATTACAGTTAGAATTTAAAAGAAGTTTCGAAGACCTAAAATAAAATCAGCCATATGCAATAGATAACATTCTATCACAATTTCTTACTTCATGGGGCAAGTGGCGACAATATGGCTATTTACGTTGGTGTGTAGAATGTATTAGTGTGGTGATATACCACCTGACTTTCGTAAAAATGTCATCCATGCAATTGGGAAGACTGCAAGAGTTATTAGGTGCGAAAACTATCGCACAATCTGCTTAACAGTACATCCATTCAAGTTGCTAACAAGAATAATGTACAGAAGAATGGGAAAGAAAATTTACGATGTGCTAGATGACGATCAGTATGACTTAAGGAACGGTAAAGGTACCAGAGAGACCACTCTGACGTTGCGGTTCATAATTAAGGCATGTTCATAGGTTTTGTCAACCCGGAAAATGCGGTGACAGTGTCAAATTGTGCAAGATGTTCGAAATATTGAGGAAAACAGGGATAAGCTATTAATAAAGACCGTTAATATACAACATACATAAGAGCCAAGAGGGAACAGTAAGAGTGGAAGACCAAGAAGGAAGTGCTAGGATTAAAAAGTGTGTAAGACGGGGTCGTGGTTTTTTTGTCCCTACTATTCAATCTGTACATCGGAGAATAAATGTTGACAATATATGATTTAGGAGTGGAATTAAAATTCAAGGTATAAGAATATCAATGATACGATTCGCTAATGACACTGCTATCCTCAGTGAAAGTGAAGAAGAATTACATGATCTGATGAGTGGAATGAAATGTCATGCGTACACAATGTAGATTAAGAGTAGATCGAAGAAAGACGAAAGTAATGAGAAGTAATATAAACGACGACAGTGTGAAACTTAACATCAGGATTGATGGTCACGAAGTAGATGAAGTTAAGAAATTCTTTAAACTAGTGATCAAAATAACCAAGCGGATGGAACAAGGAGGACATCAAAAGCAGACTGGCATTGGCAGAAATGGCGTTACTTGCCAAGGTAAGTCTACTAGCATCAATCACAGGCCTTAATCTGAGGAAGACATTTCAGAGAAAGTAAGTTTGGAGCACAGCATTGCATCGTAGAGAAACTTGAACTGCGGGAAAACGAGAGAAGAAGAGAATCGAAGCATTTGAGATGTGGTGCTACAGACGAATGTTGACAATTACGTGGACCAATAGCGTAAGGAATGGGGAGGTTCTTCACAGAATCGGAGATGACAGGAATATGTGGCAAACACTGACAAATAAGGGACAGGATGATAGGACGTCTGTTAAGACATCAGAGAATAATCTCCACACTGTAGAGACAGATTGGAGATTGGAATGCATCCAGCAATTAATTGAGGCCGTAGGTTGCTAGTGCTACCCTGAGATGTAGAGGTTGTAACAGAAGAGGAATGCGGAATGTCGCATCCAACCAAACATAAGACTGACGACTTAAAAAAAAATCTGTGCTTCTTATTGCGTAAATAAAAAGATAGTTATTACACTTAAATATCTTCAACATTTCGCGGCCCTGTCAGCAACTGTATAAATATTACTTTTAATTTTAATAATGAATAGTCTCAGTTGCACCGTTTACGAGTACTGCATTCGTGGCTGCCGCATCGCGGTCGTGAAGTGGAACTGAGGCGATGCCAGATAAGTTTTACACTCTGACAACAATTTATGGATTTGTAGTTTTAGCTTGACGATGTCCACTATTCACAAACGATAGATACTGTTATTCTGAAGAAGGTTGGGCTATCCTCACTGAAACGTAGGTAAATTTCTAGGTAAACGATGCAAGTGAGGCTGTTCATTATTAAAATTAAAATTAAGTTATTACATTCTTTCTCAGAGACAAATCTACTTACATCGCTGTTGTTTTCCTATCATAGTTTTCTTCATCTGGTGGGTTATTCAATATCCTAGTTCATACACCTTATGGTATAGTTTTTTGTTAGTATCCTTACCATCTTTAATCGTTCTTTTACTTTTTACAATCAGTCTCTCCATTAATTCAACAGCTAAATCAGCATATTGTAACCTCTCAACCGAAAAATCCGTAACTTTAACTTCATATGATTTAGTAACTCTTTTCCTTAATCCAACTGCCAAGTCAAAATTACGTTTATTCTGTATCAGAACTATGTATTTCAAACAAATCATCATTCTGTAGGATGTGCCCACCAACTACTTTACAATTACTTTTAACCTTTCCCACAAAATTTGCTTAGAAACTTCTCCCAAACGCCACACTGTTGTAGTTAAAAAAATTTAGATTCCATCGGAACCAAATATTTCCAACAAATCATTAATTACTATGTGTACATCAAGTATATTCCAACCAATTTCAACACTCTCACAGGATTTATTGAAATACGAAAATTTAGATACATTGCAAAAACTTATTATTTATGGTCAAAATATTTGGAATATATTTCTGCTCTAAAGTTGAAAACCCATCGGTTTTCTGAAAAATTCCTACAGAAGTAGCATCATTTATTTATTTATTTATTTATGCATTTATTTTACCTGGCAAGATTAGGGCCTTCAGGCCCTCTCTTACACCTAACCAGGCATACTCAGATTCAACAAATTTCAGTTTCTACAGAACATTAAGGACATATTACATGTTATACAGTATTAATGTTAAGAAAAAAAATAGAGATTATAAACGTAGTACAATCATAATTTTAACAATCAAAAATTAATTATAACAATCAAGAATAATAATAATAGTAATAATAATAATAATAATGACTATGTATATGAAAGTAAACATATTTTTCTTTTATGATTGTCAGTCCTATTGCTAGTTGGGAATTTTCTCGTTATATTCTTGCAGCTTGTGAGTTATTCTCATCAAGCAGAGACATAAGACGATAGAATGGGGTGAAAGAGATATAGAAGAGGTAGATAGGTTGGAGGAAGAGAAATAGAATGGTAAAATTCGAAGCTATGATGGAGAGGAGAAAGAAAGACATAAGAGGGGCACAACAATGGTGGCTATACCGTTCCTAATATGTAAGTCTTGAGTTCCCTCTTGAATGTTGAGTGGTTCTGGATAAGACGCAGATCACAGGGGAGCGCGTTCCATAGTCGTATGGCTGAGATGGAGAATGACATGGAGAAAGATTTTGTGTTATGTAAAGGTACAGCCAAGATGCTAGACGTATCCGATCTGGTATTGCGGTTGTGGAATGATGATAGGTGTTTAGTGTGAGAAGATAAGTATTGGGGGCACCAGTGGCTAAGAAATCGATGAAGTAAGCACATGAGATCGCGTGCCTTATGTGGGCGTATCCAACTTAGCTGGGAGTATGAAGGACTGATATGATCATACAACCGTATATTGCATACGTATCTAACGCAAGCGTTCATCACTAGCTCGAGGCGTCTCGAATTTTCACTATTTGTGCCGTGTTGAACTACATCACAGTAGTAAAGATTAGGCAAGACTAGTGTTTGGACTAATTTTTGTTTAACATGGGTTGGAAATATTTTTCAAAATTTCTGAATTGCATGTAGGGAGGAGAGCGATTTCCGGCAAGCTGTAACTGTTTGTTCTTCCCAGTTTAGGAGTTCATCCAAGATTATTCCAAGGTCTTTTATTGTTTTTTGGTATGGTAGTTGGGTACTATTGAGGTGTATTTGAGGGACCGTTTCGTGAAAGTGCCGACTGATTAACTTTGGATGAGATATACGTATGACCTGGGATTTCTTGGGGTTTAGTTTCAGACCTAGGTTCTGTGCCCATCGAGAAACAGAGCAAAGATCCGCGTTCATACTCGCTACTGCGTCAGCAATGTTCTTGGGGCTTGCACTTATGTACAGTTGGATGTCGTCGGCATATAGATGGTAGTTGCAGGAGTGAATCACTGAAGAATTATCATTAATGTACAGTGAGAAGAGTAATGGACCAAGGACGGAGCCTTGGGGAACTCCAGAGCGCACGTTTTTCCATGATGACTTTTCCGACCCACAAATGACTTGTTGACTTCTGTTTTTGAGGTAGCTGTCGAACCAGTGTATTGCGCTGTTTGAGAAATTCAGCTGCTTCATTTTAATTAGTAATATATCAAAGTCAACTGTATCAAAAGCCTTGCTAAAGTCAAGCAGTGTTAGTATGGTAGCTTCACGTCTGTCCATAGCATGTTTAATGTCATCAGTTACTTTGACTAATGCAGTTGCTGCACTATGGTGCTTTCGAAAGCCTGACTGATATTTGTCATGGATGTTATGAGTTTTGAGGTAATCCGTCAGCTGTTCATGGACGATGTATTCTAGGGCTTTAGATGTTGCCGGTAGTATGCTGATCGGCCTGTAGTCACCTGGCAACTTAGGGTTGTCAGTCTTGGGTATAGGTTGAATTAAACTTTGCTTCCACTCAGTAGGATATGTACTGCTCCGTAGGAAACCTTCCCACATGCAGATCAGCCCACATTCCACATTAGCAGAGATAAACGTTGTTTGCTACTGATTCACAACGTTTTAGTACCCTTTTCTTACATTAAACATCACTTTTGACAACAGGTGGACAAATTTTTATGACAAAAATTGTAATTTTTATATTTTCATTTGAAACATCAGACTGACTATGTTAGAATGTATTTCATCTGTCACTGACAAGTATTCTTCATCAGGATTTATATTTTTGATTTCTCTCATATCAACTACCCTATCTTTAAGATTTTAATAACCAGTCTCTGTTCTGCAAGAAGTACTGAATGCTGTCCACTGTTTTCTGCAGTAAATTTAGCTAATTTCTTGTAATGAATTGTAACTGGTTTTTAATTTTTGAAAGATGTTGATTTTTGTCTTTAATATGAGCCTCAACTTCTCAATATAGTTCCTTTCGTTCTGACACCAGTTATGCAAATTGCTTCAGAAACACTGCTGTCGAACATGTGACCTAACCAAATATGATCTTGTGCCCACTCACAACTGATCGTTCGTCTGTTATCATCATGTCTCTGCAAAATAGTTTCACCATGTCATACATAAAGCAAAAAAATAAGTAGCAACACTGCAATATTTAGAAGTGACATGATCGTAATAATTAACTTCATGTGTCCAAGCTCATTGTTGTCATCTGCATTCAGTACTTGCTCCACTATTAGTCACCACTTTGCATATTTTCTAATTCCCTGCTTACACTATTTTCGGACTCATATTCTTTTTACAAATTCATTTAATTAGCGTACGTCGTACGTTAATTTTATTTAGTCCCTCCTAGGTATTCGCAAATTACAACTTCCCTCATACATAGTTATGTTTATTAATGATTAAAAAATTACTACATGTGAAGACCTACTGTAGGGCATAGAACTGACGATATCAATGATGATTTCAAATATTTTCTCCGTTTTTATATGTAGCATGTTCTCCTGCACCTTGAAGGGATAAATGAATTCCACATTATGATACATAACTGGTCTTTCTACTTATCTTAAGTCGTTTTTTCATTAGTTGTCATTCTCGTTTATTGCACAGTTTTCTATGTGATTTCTCACGTCTTCAAAGCCGGTTTTCCGTTTCAAATTCATGCTACATTCCCTTTTAAACGACGTGTAAAAAGCCATTTCATTCGTTTTCTTGCAGCTTTTATTCCTCTTGAGATTTAAATATTATCTCAATACAGTTAACACCACACATGTGAACAAAACTGCCATACAGTACGAGTTGCGACTTATAAATGCAGGCAAACAGCACTATATAGAAAGATTGTACAACAAGTGACATATCAAATAGTAATTTTTCTTTGTGCATATTTCAGTTACTTTTAAGCAAGTTACTAAAATAATTTGTTTTTCTGCACTTTAGAATTTCTGCACAAATATATGTTTGTTTATGGTGAAAAAATTTGGCTTTACTCTGCTAGTACCGATATTAACGTGTTATAAAAACAAAGAAACTTTAATTATACTACATTATTGACATACATCCTAAGCATTTTAGCAATCGCTAATATTTTTTTTACAAAACTATTACAATTTTGTCGCTACATACAGAAATTCCAAAATATATTTCTTACCGTTTTTGTTGTGACCAACTTTTTTCGGTTTAAACATAATCTTTGGTGAAACAGTATATAACCAAAAATGTCGAACATTTTATATCTATATGGGACAGACAAAATTGATAGAACTGTCTTGAGTAATCACTATTTGAATACAGACGACTAATCACTATTTAAATACAGACATATACCATAGTTCTCAAACGTACTTTGTATTTATGCACATTCACATTCAACACGGATAAGTAAGCTAGTAACGAACATTGCATTTCTGACCCATTGTTTCGTGTTTGTACCATCAACGGACTATAGTGTACATCAAAATGGTGTATTGGACTGTGTGCTATCATACCGTCTTGTCTTAAAATAAGTACGACGCGCTGTCCAGTACGAGTCAGACCAGAGATTATATTTTATTGGAGCGCACTTGGAAGTTGCAACACATCCATTAAAAAATCTGTTGACTTCTTATAGGATGTTGCTGTGCAGTATGGGTTGCCGAGCATGTAGGTTTGACAAAGAACATGAAAGAGCAGCTCACTTTTTGTTAACGTAGGATGATAAAGAGATTTTGACTTATAAAAGCTTATTTAAAAAAAAAAGTATTCTCATTGCGGTGAGCAGTTTTGACGTAATTTCACAAGCGTCACTCACATATCGAAATATTTAGTATTCGTCCACATGCATAAGGAGTATTGGCTGTCGCTATAAAATAAATAATGGACATATTTAAGTGTTCATTTCTCGCAAGCGTTTTCGGAAAGTACAGCGTTAGGAAGGGAGTTTAGGACTGGTGCCTGGTGCCTTCTGCCAAGTTCAAGTTACATGTAGATACAGCTGTAGATATAAGTGTACACGTAAAGAGAGATTACAGTAAAATACAACTTGGCTGTCCTCGTCTTTCTAAATACAGTCCCCGCTTTGTCCACGCGATAACTCCACTTAATTGTGACGATGTTGCTGGTAGCCGAAATTTCTGTTTCGCATGCTTTACAGACATTATAGAACTCACTTCACTTTTCCACCACGCTCGTAATGCCAGAATTTGCATACATATTGTCGATCTCTACTACAAAGTAATGGGTACTATTTAAATGGATCGCGCGTTATCGTCGGCTATTACCTCCACTTTACACGTGCGCGTGTAATATAGTACGTACATCAACATTAGAGGACTTTTTACGGATTCCATGGTAAAATTATCCGGAAATTTCGTTAAAATGAGAGTGCTTATATGTGTCAGACTACGGTATATCTGAGTAAGCTTCTAATTGTTGAGTGCACAATGTTGGTTAACAGGTAACAACGGGAATGTCACTGAGTCGTAACAACAAACTATTTCAGTTGCATCAGTTGATAATATCGTCTCGCAACACTTTTAATTTTTCTGTTTACAGTAAATAGGATGTATAATTATGAAGCTGAATAACCAATTAACACTAGCTCAGACTTTCTTCTGTTGAATAAATTTACCAAATAATACATTATGTTGCAGCGTTAACATTGAGCTCCTAAACTGTCGGTCGAACGGCCTGAACCAGCTTATTTATATTATTGAATTTCTTCAGTACCTACAGTTACCGCAGCATCTCACAGTACACTAAGCTTACGCTGTATAACGCAAAGAAGATCCGCTACGTTCACATATCGTGCGAATACAACAGCAAGGTCCAGTAAATAATTTTAATCTCCCTCTATCTCCTTTCGATCATTTAGTCTCCAGGGAGCTGTTTATTTATTTGCATTTCTTTGTTGTCCTTTCCGGGGTTGAAGAAATCATAACACGATCACCGTCCAGTACCACGAATTTTCTACGATGCGAGTTGGCGGCTCGCGCTTTGGAACTGAATAAGCTGCCGGAATTGTATCCCAAATGAAAAAGAGGATTCTGCGGCCAGCCCATTAAAGGGCGACAGGAATTTCTAAACGTTTTCTTTCTGTCCTCGAGTCTGTTGCGGAAGCAAACGAAATTCCATTAAGCGCTCGCTCTAAACAAAAACCCAGGAATTTGGGCGGTGTTTTATATGTGTTTGTGTGTGTGTGTGTGTGTGTGTGTCCGTGTTTCAGAAAGAGGAGGGGGGAGTGGGAGAACGAAACAAAACTCGTGACGAGGCGTTAGGAGCATTCGGCAACTGTTCGTGCGTCGTCCATCCAGAAAACAACGGAGGGACGTTTGTCTCTCGTAGTAACTATTTAAACGCATCTCTTGTTCCAAACAACTTCCCAAAACGAATACGGCGATTCGCCCCTGGTGATAATGGGAATCAAATAGAGAAAAGAGGAAACTTTGCGTCAGGTTGTACAGAAGCGTGGCTCAAAGACATTTCTCCGAATGCACTCTTTCGATTAGACTTTGTCTAGAGATATTTCGAGAAAATTCTGTGAACATGCGAAATTAACCACCAGAGAAGAGAAGGAAAGGGAAGAAAGATGGTCAGGCTTTAAATTTCTATCCACGGCGACGTTAGTTTAGATGAAATAAAATGTCGGATAGAACAGGAAACGCGAGGAAATACTTCACGCCGTTTACAAACCGTAATGACATTAAAAGATTTAACTAACCCATGGAAAACTAAATTCATTATAGCTGGACGGGAATTTTAAACCGAATCCGCGTGCTTTAACCACTGAGCCGTTTCAGTCTCTTTTCCAGAAAAGAAATGGAACAAGATTGTTGTCAGTTAATTGCAAACGGTAAACTCGAGATAATCTCGGAAAGTTGATCAAAAATGCAAATTTTATGTACTTGTCTCTATCTGAAAGGTACAATTATCGACAAAAATGAGTTACTATATCGTATATCAACAGATGCAAGGCATGCTGTTCCACAGCAGATTTTGTTTACAATTTTATTGCCCTGCTTATAGATTACTGAAGGCGATTAGCTAACCCCTTGATCACCATTTTATATTTGATGTACTTCGTAAAAACAATGTTTCATCTATACGTAGGGAGTGGTAAAACAGGAACTAACTGTAGACTTGTAATCTTTAATATAACATGTTGAAAGGTGACTGTTAGTTGGCTCTTTCATTTCCTCTCAACATATTTTACTTCTTTTTCGTGATCTGTAGTATTTATTTTACTACTATTGTTGAAATACTGCAATAAGCAGTTTCAGTATATAGATTAATATACTTTCGCAAGCTCTTTGCTACGCCACTGCATCGGTAAAACGTCTGTGGAGATTCGGTTAGCCATCTACCAATAGGATTCGTTGATGCCACCAAACCAAATGGGTGGCTTTGTTCGAAGAGGTCGGCCTTTATTCTACTGTTTATGCTTAGCTTTACAGTATTCTGAACGTTAAGGCTGAGGGGATGCATGCTGTACTAACGTCACTTTTGTTTGATGGAGAGCTATGTTACTGAACAGTCTGGAGGAATTCTGGTGAGATCAATCCGGTTTATATTCTGTGCCGAAGTGCAGTTTACGGTGTGAGGTTAGCCGAGTTTGATTGTTAGTATTGCTCCAAGAGCTGATATTTTTCCACTAGCTTACACGTAGTGTGATAGGCTCGGAGATGTTGCGAATCATTAAGTCCTTGGAGGCTGGTTACTGCATCATTTATAACTTCATTTCATTTCGTGCAACCTTAAACGCTGCAGTGTGAACTGTTCCGGGATTGTAAGGTTACTTTTGTATTGATAATTTTGGATACATGCTCAACACGAATGTCTTCGTTTTGTAAAGAGAGGTGTAGGCTATGAGTCTGCACATAGTATTCATTGATTTAATCATTAAACGACCGATATAATTTCATATGTTTATTACATGATTTATCAGCTGGTAACTACTATCTTCTGCATTCTGAATCTATGTCTAGAGAACAGGGAAGCTACCCAAATGCACTGCTGGATGCTGTAAGCGAAAAGCTGACTCATGCTCACGCAGCGTGATCCTTTCACGAAACACTTGACTCATGCATAACGTACTATTTTAAAATGTGTTAAGATTTGCAGGCTCTCTTGCTCCTTCCGTTGCGCAGAATTTATTAAAGTGTGTGGCGTGTGATTATCTCATAGATGTTTTCGAATGAGATCGCGTTAGGAACTCATTATTTGGATTATATATTTCATTCCGGTTCTCTAATTCATAATGGACAATTGGGCGAATTCCCTACCTTTTTAGAAGTTTCCTTAGTGGACATTAACGGCGGCAAGAATATAAAGAAGTTATTTGTTTTGTAAGTTAGATCCACAGTAAACTTCCTGCAACCCTCTACCTGATAAACACAATTCTACCCTCCCAAATGTCTTAGCATAACATTAACATTCCAAAACAAATCCGCTTGCTCGAAAACACACACATACACACACACACACACACAGACAGACAGAGAGAGAGAGAGAGAGAGAGAGAGAGAGAGAGAGAGAGAGAGACTGAGGGAGGGTACAAATGAACAGACGTCAGGCTGACAACTGTTGTATCATTTACGTTGGCAATACTTACATAAAAAAATAACAAAACAGGCACAAACACAAATGAACATATAGTCATTACAGAAATCAAATACAGTTCTCGTAAGAAAACATTCAGTGCCTGATCAAGTGTGGTGTTCCACATCAACTAGCTTACGAATATGGAAACTACAAAGCGAACAGATCGCGACCAGAAAATGTGACATTTTAAAAGTGGGATTACAGTGCACCTCTAACTCATGACCAGATGAGAGGAAATGCGGATTCGGCCGTAAAAACAAATAACTTATAAAATTATTAATGTAAACATTGTGATGAGTAATGTTTCCTAATCTACAAGTACCGCATATAAAAACGGAACTGCATTATATAGGACTGATTCCACTGAAAATAAGTTGAAGAGGATTAAATTTACACTGCAACAGGAAAAAGGAGACTGAAATTATAAACCGAAGAGTAATTTTTGAGATTTTTCGCAGCCGCATCATGACACCGATTTTGTCTTTATTAAATTGAACTATAAACATCTTTATTGTAGCCGGCCGGTGTGGCCGAGCGTTTCTAGGCGCTACAGTCTGGACCCGCGCGACCGCTACGGTCGCAGGTTCGAATCCTGCCTCGGGCATGGATGTGTGTGATGTCCTTAGGTTAGTTAGGTTTATGTAGTTCTAAGTTCTAGGGGACTGATGACCTCAGATGTTAAGTCCCATAGTGCACAGAGCCATCTTTATTGTATCATTGGAAAGGAGGACTGAGGTACAACGTGTGTGTAACCTGATCAAACAGTAATAAGGAGTCCCACAAACGTTAGTCTCAGTGTAGCTAAAGTGAGCAAACACTTCCAAAAAATGGCTCCAAGCACTATGGGACTTAACATCTGAGGTCATCAATCCCCTATACTTAGAACTGCTTAAATCTAAGTAACCTAAGGACATCACACACATCCATACCCGAGGCAGGATTCGAACCTGCGACCGTAGCAGCAGCGCGGTTCCGGACTGAAGCGCCTAGAACCGCGCGGCCACAACGTTCGGCAGCAAACACATTACTCAGGTTCGTCTATTTATATACGGTGCTGAAGGCAATCAGACTGCACACTGCTGTTGTAGAGACCAGACGATTATTACGTGACACCCCTCATACTTCCAGCAACGTATACGACACTAAAATAACGGATATGCTTCATGTTTATCTCATACGTCACCAGCTGTTAGAACAGCGATGCGGTTCTATGCTGAAATACGTGCTGATCGCCCCAAGCCTTCACGATCTGCCTTTGTAAAAAACATGAAAAGAAACATTCAGCCGAAAGTGTGACGAATAAGAGAAAATACACCAGCAATTGATGAGAGCAATACAAGTAACATTTTAGCAGCAGCAACACAGAATCAACGTGTGAGTATGAGGCAGCTGCATTGTGCGCTCGGAATCAGTCAGACGAGAGTTCTATGAATTCTACAGTCCAGCTCATTTCATCCGTTTTCACATCTCGCTCCACGAATAGCATCATGGAAATAGTTTTCAGAATCTGTTACAGTGAATCGGCGGTACTATGCAATATTTTGTTCACAGATAAAGCATAGAGTACAAACCGTAGACAGAACAATATTCGTAATATCAGCTGGAAAACCTCGCCGGCCGAGCAATGGATAAATAGTGACCTTCGGCTTTGAAGGTGTAATGCGGGCTTTTCAAGAATCGCTCCACTGATTCTTGTTTTATTGATGGGAAATAGCCACAATCGTCTACTTTTCCTAACAGATATATTACCCCATTTAGTGAATGTTTTTCTATAGATACGAATTATTGAAGTTGCACAGTAAAGCTTAAACAAATTAACTTACCCCATCTGCCGTTATCTTATACGACGCTGTAATTGTTCAACTTTGCTACTGCTGAATTCTTACATTTCACTAAACCTACTACTCCTTTCTCTTTAGAAAACGGTTAGACATAAAATTTCTTCAGTTCGCCGCCCTTAAAGTGCATAGACTTTATACATTCAGACGTTCATTCATGCATACAAACACTCCATACGTAACAGCATCAGATAAACACATAGTAAAACTCAATCATATGAGAACATCGACATTAAAAGCGGGCATTAACGGAGAAACATATGTGTAGAATCTGAAGTTAATATTTCGTAAGGGATTCTGATAATAACTAAATTTATTTTATGACTACCAATGGCTAGACTGCACTCAGACAGAAAAATTAGGCAATGAAATCTCTAACATTTATCGTCAAACAGTACAATTCCAATAAACACACTCGAAATTCTAGTCAGTAATCTGCACATTATTTTATCAGATTTAATCTCTAACGATTAAACTTTCCAAAAGGCGTGAAATACCTAAACTTTGGTACTGGTTTGGCCATTTTTTTTTCTGCGTGTTAATTCTCACCGTATCAGCCAAAATATTTATATTACTTATATCTCCAGTCCCTATCGCTATCAAGTTTCCCTTTAAACAGTTTACTCACTACCTTAAAATTTCTGCTAGAATACAGTTAATTCGAAAAATTCTACTAGAATAATCGTCATACTCACTAGTAACAAGAACGGTAATGTTTTTGAAAGTGCTACCACAAGTTATTCTTCACACGTGATACGTTTGTCACTATCTATCTCCTGTTACCAGCGACGTAATTTTCTTACATCTCTGACGTCACCTGTGGCAGCGGTCAGATGCTGCAAGAGATCTGCCCCTTTCTCATCTTGTTTTTGTTGTTGTGGTCTTCAGTCCTGAGACTGGTTTGATGCAGCTCTCCATGCTACTCTATCCTGTGCAAGCTTCTTCATCTCCCAGTACCTACTGCAACCTACATCCTTCTGAATCTGCTT
This sequence comes from Schistocerca nitens, assembly GCF_023898315.1. NCBI lineage: Eukaryota > Metazoa > Arthropoda > Insecta > Orthoptera > Acrididae > Schistocerca > Schistocerca nitens. Next base: position 21,382,671 of record NC_064620.1, on the reverse strand, counting down.
AGTGTATTCATCTCTTGGTCTCCCTCTACGATTTTTACCCTCCACGCTGCCCTCCAATGCTAAATTTGTGATCCCTTGATGCCTCAAAACATGTCCTACTTACCGATCCCTTCTTCTAGTCAAGTTGTGCCACAAACTTCTCTTCTCCCCAATCCTATTCAATACCTCCTCATTAGTTACGTGATCTACCCACCTTATCTTCAGCATTCTTCTGTAGCACCACATTTCGAAAGCTTCTATTCTCTTCTTGTCTAAACTATTTATCGTCCATGTTTCACTTCCATACATGGCTACACTCCATACAAATACTTTCAGAAACGACTTCCAGACACTTAAATCTATACTCGATGTTAACAAATTTCTCTTCTTCAGAAACGATTTCCTTGCCATTGCCAGTCTACATTTTATATTCTCTCTACTTCGACCATCATCATTTATTTTACTCCCAAAATAGCAAAACTCATTTACTACTTTAAGTGTCTCATTTCCTAATCTAATCCCCTCAACATCACCCGATTTAATTTGACTACATCCCATTATCCTCGTTTTGCTTTTGTTGATGTTCATCTTATATGCTCCTTTCAAGACACTGTCCATTCCATTCAACTGCTCTTCCAAGTCCTTTGCTGTCTCTGACAGAATTACAATGTCATCGGCGAACCTCAAAGTTTTTACTTCTTCTCCATGAATATTAATACCTACTCCGAATTTTTCTTTTCTTTCCTTTACTGCTTGCTCAATATACAGATTGAATAACATCGGGGAGAGGCTACAGCCCTGTCTCACTCCTTTCCCAACCACTGCTTCCCTTTCATGCCCCTTGACTCTTATAACTGCCATCTGGTTTCTGTACAAATTGTCAATAGCCTTTCGCTCCCTGTATTTTACCCCTGACACCTTCAGAATTTGAAAGAGAGTATTCCAGTTAACGTTGTCAAAAGCTTTCTCTAAGTCTACAAATGCTAGAAACGTAGGTTTGCCTTTCCTTAATCTTTCTTCTAAGATAAGTCGTAAGGTTAGTATTGCCTCACGTGTTCCTACCTTTCTACGGAATCCAAAATGATCTTCCCCGAGGTCCGCTTCTACTAGTTTTTCCATTCGTCTGTAAAGAATTCGCGTTAGTATTTTGCAGCTGTGACTTATTAAACTGATAGTTCGGTAATTTTCACATCTGTCAACACCTGCTTTCTTTGGGATTGGAATTATTATATTCTTCTTGAAGTCTGTGGGTATTCTGCCTGCCTCATACATCTTGCTCACCAGATGGTAGATTTTTGTCATGACTGGCTCTCCCAAGGCCATCAGTAGTTCTAATGGAATGTTGTCTACTCCCGGGACCTTGTTTCGACTCAGGTCTTTCAGTGCTCTGTCAAACTCTTCACGCAATATCATATCTCCCATTTCATCTTCATCTACATCCTCTTCCATTTCCATAATTTTATCCTCAAGTACATCGCCCTTGTATAAACCCTCTATATACTCCTTCCACCTTTCTGCCTTCCCTTCTTTGCTTAGAACTGGGTTGTCATCTGAGCTCCTGATATTCATACAAGTGGTCCTCTTCTCTCCAAAGGTCTCTTTAATTTTCCTGTTGGCAGTATCTATCTTACCCCTAGTGAGACAAGCCTCTACATCCTTACATTTGTCCTCTAGCCATCCCTGCTTAGCCATTTTGCACTTCCTGTCGATCTCATTTTTGAGACGTTTGTATTCCTTTTTGCCTGCTTCATTTACTGCATTTTTATATTTTCTCCTTTCATCAATTAAATTCAATATTTCTTCTGTTACCCAAGGATTTCTATTAGCCCTCGTCTTTTTACCTACTTGATCCTCTGCTGCCTTTACTACCTCATCCCTCAGAGCTACCCATTCTTCTTCTACTGTATTTCTTTCCCCCATTCCTGTCAACTGACTATGACAACTCTCGGAAAACACTTTATTGTAAATTACAATTAAAGGTATCATACCGAAATCCCCAGCTCCGGGTCGTCCAAAGCCGCAAAATAAAGTAATCCAAAATAAAGTACTGAATGGGATCAGACAAAACGTTGCACTAGAATCATCAGGTCATCGTAATAAAAAGTATACACCTGCCTGAAATGTATTTCGCGGAAGACGTGCCCATTTATTGGTGAAGTCACTATAGTGGAACCTAGTGCTATTGCTTCACTAATTGTTTGATAACACTAATTACATTGTCATGTCGAATGCACAAATAAAATTTTAACCATCCAGATACACAGATCAATCAGTATTTACATTCAGTTCACACATGATTCTTCCCTTCATAACATTATTAACTCTTGATATTAAAACTTTATTCACACTTGTCCCACTCGTCTGTCTTGGTACAGCGTCCATCATTTACGCAGATTCGTGAATTTCATGAATATGCTACCCGCCATCAAAGTTTGTGAAACTCTTCTGTTCCTTTTCCCTGATGGCAAATATTAACCAGAAAAACATCTCTATCCATTCTATGGTTCCTGTTCCTCTAGTCTGACTTCCATTTATTTCGTCCACTGTTCCCGTGTATAACAAATAAAAGAAGGCTCCTTATAAGGTTCACGGAACAGATCTACTGCTTTCCATTGCGCACCACGACATTTTAAAACGCCTGACGGTTTCTCTCAGAGCCACCCTCACGTTGTACGAAATCGACATGCACTTGGTTTAACGCTCTTTCCCCCAACATCGTCCAAATTGATGGCTTTAATCAAAACCACGAATTCTGGCGCAATTCCATTACAGTTTCCTATTCACTTTCAACTCTCAACTTTACTTTTGCAACGCGGCTTACTTTTAATCCCAAATGACCAATAAACATTCTCTCCTTTAGAACTGATTTGCCGGAAACCCATATATTTGAAAGCTTATGTCGCAAGTAGAAAAACTGTGAAATCTTAGGGGGAACAGGCACCATCGTTTAGGAGCTACAGGACCCACAAGGTATCAGTAAGGTGTGTATAGATGGATGTGTCTATTTCGTGTATGTTCCCATATTTTGCTATCAAGTTCCAACGTATGGTATGCCTTCTTCTTAAATTGCAGATGAATCATGTACTCTCCCCCCTCCTTTCTAATTCCAGTTGCTGTCTACAATAAGCAAAGTCTTTTATGAAAAATTTGAAAGGAACGAAGATTACAAAAAACTTTCTAGTTTACTTATCTTTCCATGTAGAGTTGGCTCCATTTCTTCTTGTCTAGGGGTCTGATTCTTGAAGCTGAAATTTTTACATTTCAGGTCCTCGTGGTTGAATTGATCTAAATAAATCTGAAGAACGTTGTTGCGGAATTATTGTTGTTACGTTAATATATTGTCACATTTTAGTATATCATACAGTCTTTTGAATTTTCACATTAACAAAGCCGAAATTACATTGCTCGTCTAAAATACAAAAATACGTCCGCTTCACTCAGCGGAAATAACAATATTCCAAAGGCTTTACAATTTTTCTTGACAAATGAATTTCTATTAGTTTGGATTATTATTTCATAACTGAAATAAAAAATAAACATAGTAAACAGTACTAGATTGCGTAATTAATAATAGAAATTTTAAGTGTGTCAAATAATTCGTAATTTCAAATATTTCTAAAAAAATAATTTCAACTATATATTCAGAGATAGTACTTATCGATTGTAACATTGAAAATAAAGTAATTTCTTTTCATAAAGTTTATCTTGAAATATAACATATTGTGTATAAAATTATAAGTAAGTTTTCAGAAAAGCAGCTGAGATAATACTGAACTGTCCAAAATTCGAAAAATAATACTGTAATCGACAACTACAGTTGAGGAAAAGTAATTGTAGAGGAGGATGTCCCGTTACAATCCTAATGTAGTCGTGCCTTTCTTGGTCTCCTATTCGGAACAAGCAATCAGCCTCAGGGATCGGACGTAATGAAACACAAATACTCTCCTGGAAAATAATATGGAGATTGTGGAAGAGATCCAATCGTTAGGATTTGCTGGAGGCGAGGAGAAGAATGGGACAAGTAAATGGACTTCGGAGATGGTTGATAAGGAACACCAACAATCGTCGCCACAGCCACCTTTCCCTACCTCGAGTTCGTCGACATACGATGTGTCTTCACTCAAATGGCATGATAGTCCAACGGATACGACAGAAGAGAACTGGACTGCTTAGAAGTAACGCGCTTTAATGTACTGGACTACAGATCCTACGACAGGCGAACCTCGGACTTAACGTCTGTTCCATACATCAGTAATGAGCCATTTCAGTGGAAAAAAAAAAACGTGAACATTATGTACTTTCTGGAGAAAGAAAATGAATACTCCGTCGATCCAAAAAAGTCAGTCAGACTGTCCTGAAGAAATTAAAAGAGAAGGAGAATTTATTCACGACCGGACGTTGCGACTGTGGGCAAAGCAACTTAAGATAGCGATGGATCCGCAAAAAAAATCGATTTTAGAGCTTCCGATTCCTGGGTATACCACTTCAAAAATCGGAATATAATGGCTGACACAGCAATAACCCACACAGTTGGAGGCAAGTGGCAGGACAAGGAAGCAAGTATGTCACAGGCGTGTGATGATTTTCTTGCGAAGATTCGCAACCTCATCGTTTCAGAATACTTTCCACCGACGCATGACCTCAGTGCTCAACACAGAAGATTTGAGTAAGAGTCACATGGCCATCGAATCCTGCGAATCTGAGGAACAATGTTTGTTCGCAGTGTTGTTGAATCAGTCTCTACAACACAGTACAGTTTAACGATTATGCCTGTGATTTCAACGGAAAGAGCAATACTGCGGCCAACGTATGTGCTTGGGTACAAGCCATCTGGAAAATTCCCGGAGTCAAAGCTGACAGATTCTCCGAATATTAGATCCTATGCAGGAAAAACGGCGAACATCTTCACAGCAGATCTCAAATGGCTCTATCGTGGCGCATATTAGCCAAGCATGCATGCTAACGGGAAGAAAATTCTACGTTTAATGGATTCATGGTGCTCCAACGAAAGTCATTCATTGTCTGCTTCCAAAGTATCTGATGGTAAAGTCCAACAAAAACAACCCAAGTCGCTTGTTCGTTACATAACCGAAACAAGTACTATCGAGACACAGGAGCAAATTTCGCATCGCGACAGTTGTCTGGTCCTGCAGTCCTTTTCCCTGTATTTGCTCAGCGCTCCTCGTTTGAAGAACCTGACTAACCACACTTTTTTTAAGGATGGATACTTGGACAACTAACCTGCATTGCACCAATGGATTATTGCTTCAATTCATCGGCAAACGGTGCGTGTGCGAAGTGTGACGCTATCGCTTTTGTAAAATGTGCCGATTGTGAATTGTCTTTCTGCCCGTCTCACTGTTTGTTTGATGAACTGCACATTGACTGAGCCTTGTAACAGATTTTGTTTGACGTCAATAACAAGTCACGTTTTCAACATCCTAGCGTTTATTTTTTCTTTTAAACGAGTTGTTTTTTCCTGTTATCAGTTATCAGTTATCAGTTCATATAAACACGTGGCACGAGCACTTTAGCGACTTCGGTGTCTTGTTTCGAACACTTTACTGATGCTTTGTGGATTCTATTGCTACTAAACGCTTGCCCTCTACTCTTAAGGTTCGACGTTTCTCTGCTTGTGACATAAGCTTTCGGAAAATATATGGGTTTCCGGCATACCGGTATCAAAGGAGTGATTGTTTACTTGTGGGAATGTCACTTTAAAAAATACTTTTCAGTAAGTTATTACATGGTGCAATTTTTTATGGTAAGAACATTTTTACAAATGACTGCTTACACAATGAAATGCTTTCATAAATACTTCAAATCTGTATTGACGGAAATAGGTCAATAAATTATAAAAAAGCATGCACATCCTAAACAAAAGAACAGCAAGTCAATTAGTGACAACGAATCAGAATGGATAATCGCAAGTTGAGCAAACTTTCGCGTTAGTTGGAAGATACGTGACTGGACATATCGCGGTTCTTGTTGTATCAGCATGATGGTTGTCTTGCCCATTTCGCACACATAACTAGAGGTACTCTTCATGAAACAACGTCGACCGCCGGGTACAATCAGAGCTGCATGGCATGCGTCTGTGCTGCAACAACTACAGATAAAATTCAGCGCGCCATCTTGTCCTGAATCAAAGCACAGTTCTCAAAGTCAACATTTTGAGCATTGGGTACGACAGTCATCATAATAAACACACGTATCTTGTTTGAATTAAGTGTTGTTTAGATTTGGTACAGTGTAGAAGCTTTTTGTCGGATATATTCTCCCGACGATCGGACAGTTGCCTGCGACGCTGTTGTTACTAAATGGTCACGTTCCACAACTGTTATGTCGTTAAAGTCTTCGTCAAAGACTGTTTCTAATGCAAGAGTACAATGAATAGGCACAGCTCCGTTACATACAACAGTGTCGGCGTATTTAAGGCAGCCTCTCTTAGCTACCTCTCTTTCTATAGCTGTACATTATACTTCCAGTTTCTAAATCAGCATTACTGTCTCTCTGAATTATAGAGATCGTATAGAATCTCGCTCGATCTGTGATGTTTCTCTTGCAGTGTGGCATCGACATACTTCAAAGCTGTAGCCCACCACTGAGGTAAAAGACACCGCGAACCAATAATGAAAAAACAGGAACACAAAACTTACTATGAATTTCAAACATTATAGGATGAATGACTGAGGATTCGAAGAAAGTACGATCGTAACGAAAACATGCTATTTGACGTTGCTCGAGAACACTGAATAATGGCCTTCAATACACGACAGCCGGAAATTAATTAGCGATATCCACCACAAGCGTTATACACAGCATTTGGAAAATGTGTATAATGTACTGTAATGTTCTAAAGTATGCGAATGGCCTGAATTGCGTTCCGCCTAATTTGTATGCATTCACATACAGTAACTTTCATACAGGTCTAACCTTTTGGCACAGTCATTTCACTACACAGAATGGTTGTTACAAGAGACCACTAGACATCGTGCATGGTCTGTATGGCTATCAGTCGATGTGCAAATTAATACCACGATAACGCAAATGTCAAGAAAAGTGTAATTAGAGATGACACTATCTTTAGCACTTGTAAACTCAAGTTTATTTCAATACATGACATTTCCGGAAGCAATTTTCGTCTTGAATTTACATGACAATTTTTGTAGAGTACCAAGAATTGGAACTCTTGTCCAGCAACTTGTTCCTGTCGACTAACCAGAAAAACCTTAAACTTGGTTCCAATCAAATGTAATAAAGTAAGCGCGTGTTTAAATTTGAAATTACGTAGCTTAAGGCGATAAGAACCCAACATCTAATGCGATTGTAAAATAAAGCCAGTCAAAAGTTAGAAATAGAAAGAGAAATGGTTATCGGAGAGACTGACTCAGCATACAGAAAAGTCAAAACAACATTCGGTGAGAGTAAAAGCAAGGGTGATATCAATATGATCGCAAGGGGAATTTCACTGTTAAATGCAGAGGAGTACTTCGAAGGCCTCTATGAGGGGAAAGATTTGTGATTGAAGAAGAAGCAGGACACGATTTGGAACAGACATGGAATCTAGTATTAGAGTCAGAATTTAAGAGTTCTGGAAGATTTAAAATCATGTAAGGCAGAAGTGATCGATAACATTCCATCAGAATTTCTAAAATAATTTAGTGAAGTGGCAACAGAACGACTATTCACTTTGGTGTGTGGAACGTGTGAGCCTGGCAACATACCATCCGATTTTCGGAAAAATATCATCCACGCAATTCCGAAGACTGCAAGTGCCGTCAAGTCCAGGATTATCACACAGTCAGCTTAACAGCTCATGCATCAAAGTTGCTGACAAGAATAATATACAGACGAACGGAAAAGAAAACTGAGGATGTGTTATATGTCGATCTTTTTGGCTTTAGAAAAGGTGAAGAACCCAGACAAGCAGTTCTGACATCGCGGTTCACAAAGGACGCAAGACTAAACAAAAATCAGACACATTGAAAGGGTTTGTCGAACTGGAAAGAGTTCGACAATGTCAAATGGTGCAAGCTGTTGTAAGCTCCAAGCAAAGTATGGTTAAGCTATAGGGAAAGACGGGTAATGTACAACATGTACAGGAGTCAAGAGGGAATAATAAGAGTGAAAGAGGAAGAATAAAATGCTCGACTAAATTAGGTGTAAGGCAGGGATGTAGTCTTCCGCCCCTACTCTTGAATGTATACATCGAAGAAGCGATGATGGAAATAAAACAACCAGACTGGAATTAAATTCACCGATGACATTGCTACCCTGAGTGAAAGTGAAGAATTATTACAGTATCTGCTGAGTGGAATGATCTACTGAGTACAGAATATCGACTGTAAGTAAATCAAAGAAAGACGAATGGAACGAGAAGTAGCAGAAATGCGAATAGCGAGAATGTTAAGGTTTGGATTGATGGTCACGGAGAAAATGAAATTAAGAAATTCTGTTACTTAGGCAGGAAGGAGGACATCAAAAGCAGACTATCTCTGGAAAAAGGGGCGTTCCTGTCCAAGAGAAGTCCACTAGTATCAAATACAGGCCTTAATTTGGGAAACAAATTTCTGAAAATGTAGGTTGGGAGCGCAGTATTGTATGGTAATGAAACTTATGTTGTACAGACGAATGTTGAAAATTAGATTGATCAATAAGGTAAGGAATGAAGATGTCCTCCGCAAAATCGGCGAGAAATAAAGAAGGAGCAGGAAGAGAGGACATCCGTTAAGACAGTAGGGAATGACTTCCATGATACTAGAAGGAGTGGTAGAGGGTAAAAACTGTAGAGAGAGATTGGAATACATCCAGCAAATAGCTGAGGTCATAGTTTGCCAGTACTGCTCTGAGATGAAGAGGTCGGCGCAGGAGACGAATTCGTGGCCGGTCGTATAAAACCAGACAGAAGACTGATGACTCAAAAAAAGAAAGTAATGTGCTGGAAACTGAAAAAAGTGGGTTGATGGAAACTGAAATGAAAAGAGAAAAACGTTTTTGCTTACCGGTGTCGAACCAGGCACCTACAGCCGTCGTCTTCAAGTCATAAATAGACGTTAAACCGATTTAGTTCAACAGTACTAGATATGCCATACCTGAATGGGAAATAACCTGACGAAACGTACTCGCACATTAGCAAACTCTACACGAACAGACTTTCGCCTGTAGTGCATGTCTGGATTGAAAAGAACGTGACGAAAATTTCCATGTGTCGTTGGAAGTCAAACACCGAAACCAACAGTTATTGTTGACAACACATGATTACTTTTGTCTTTAGTGTGGTGTGCTCAAGCTAGTGTGAAACGAGACGATGGAAATTTTTGTAGTAGACCAGGATTTGAACACAGGCAAGCACCTATCATGGGGACCTTGAGGGGCTTCAGATCTAGAGGAACCTACAGCTACATCTACATCTACACCATACTCAGCATGCCACCTAATGGTGTGTGGCGGAGGGTACTTTCGGTACCACTATCTGATCCTTCCAACCCTATGCAAATCGCGAATAGTGAATCGGAAGAATTATTGCCCGGTAAACCTCTGTATTAACTCTAATTTCTAAAATTTTCTCCTCATGGTCAACACGCGAGATGTATGTGTGGGAAGTAATATGTTGTCCGACTCCTCCTGAAAAGTGCTGTCCCGAAATTTCGATAGTATATCTCTCTGTGATGCACAACCCTCTCTTGTAACGTCTATCAGTGGAGTTTGTTTGGCACCTCCGTAACGCTGTCTCGCCAGTTAAACGATTCCGTGACGAAAGGCGCTGCTCTTCTTTGGATCTTCTTTATCTCCTCTGTCACTCCTGCCTTATAGGGATCCCAGACAGATGAACAGTACTCAAGAATCGGGTGAACAAGAGCCTTATAAGCCATTCGTTCGTAGATGAGTTACATTTCCTTAAGATTTTTCCGATGAATCTAAGTCTGGTGTCTGCTTTTCCCACTATCTGTTTTAAATGGTCATTCCATTTAAGGACGCTCTGGAGAGCCACGCCTAGGTATTTTACGGTAGACGCTGTCTCCAACTGTTTGTCGTCAATAGTGTAGCTTTACACTAGTGGATTTCCTTTCCTGTGTATGCGCAATATGTCATATTTATTTACGTTCAGGGTCAATTGCCAGAGTCTGCACCATTCATCAATTCTCTGCAGGTTGTTTTACAAATTCTTACAATCTTCGGGCGTTGCTACTTCTGCACAGACAACTGCATCATCTGTGAATAGCCTTAAAGAGGCTCCGACACTTTCCACTACATCATTTATATACACTCCTGGAAATGGAAAAAAGAACACATTGACACCGGTGTGTCAGACCCACCATACTTGCTCCGGACACTGCGAGAGGGCTGTACAAGCAATGATCACACACACGGCACAGCGGACACACCAGGAACCGCGGTGTTGGCCGTCGAATGGCGCTAGCTGCGCAGCATTTGTGCACCGCCGCCGTCAGTGTCAGCCAGTTTGCCGTGGCATACGGAGCTCCATCGCAGTCTTTAACACTGGTAGCATGCCGCGACAGCGTGGACGTGAACCGTATGTGCAGTTGACGGACTTTGAGCGAGGGCGTATAGTGGGCATGCGGGAGGCCGGGTGGACGTACCGCCGAATTGCTCAACACGTGGGGCGTGAGGTCTGCACAGTACATCGATGTTGTCGCCAGTGGTCGGTGGAAGGTGCACGTGCCCGTCGGCCTGGGACCGGACCGCAGCGACGCACGGATGCACGCCAAGACCGTAGGATCCTACGCAGTGCCGTAGGGGACCGCACCGCCACTTCCCAGCAAATTAGGGACACTGTTGCTCCTGGGGTATCGGCGAGGACCATTCGCAACCGTCTCCATGAAGCTGGGCTACGGTCCCGCACACCGTTAGGCCGTCTTCCGCTCACGCCCCAACATCGTGCAGCCCGCCTCCAGTGGTGTCGGGACAGGCGTGAATGGAGGGACGAATAGAGACGTGTCGTCTTCAGCGATGAGAGTCGCTTCTGCCTTGGTGCCAATGATGGTCGTATGCGTGTTTGGCGCCGTGCAGGTGAGCGCCACAATCAGGACTGCATACGACCGAGGCACACAGGGCCAACACCCGGCATCATGGTGTGGGGAGCGATCTCCTACACTGGCCGTACACCACTGGTGATCGTCGAGGGGACACTGAATAGTGCACGGTACATCCAAACCGTCATCGAACCCATCGTTCTACCATTCCTAGACCGGCAAGGGAACTTGCTGTTCCAACAGGACAATGCACGTCCGCATGTATCCCGTGCCACCCAACGTGCTCTAGAAGGTGTAAGTCAACTACCCTGGCCAGCAAGATCTCCGGATCTGTCCCCCATTGAGCATGTTTGGGACTGGATGAAGCGTCGTCTCACGCGGTCTGCACGTCCAGCACGAACGCTGGTCCAACTGAGGCGCCAGGTGGAAATGGCATGGCAAGCCGTTCCACAGGACTACATCCAGCATCTCTACGATCGTCTCCATGGGAGAATAGCAGCCTGCATTGCTGCGAAAGGTGGATATACACTGTACTAGTGCCGACATTGTGCATGCTCTGTTGCCTGTGTCTATGTGCCTGTGGTTCAGTCAGTGTGATCATGTGATGTATCTGACCCCAGGAATGTGTCAATAAAGTTTCCCCTTCCTGGGACAATGAATTCACGGTGTTCTTATTTCAATTTCCAGGAGTGTATATTGTAAACGGCAACAGTCCTATCACACTTCCCTGTGCTACTGCGGATATTACCTTGACATCTGTCGATTTTATTCCGTTAAGAGCGATGTGTTGAGTTCTATTTGCAAGAAAGCCTTGAGCCGAATCGCAAATCTGCTCCGGTAGTCTGTAAGCTCGTTTTTTTTTTTTTTTCATTACATGGCAATGCGAGACAGAGTCAAATGCCTCACTGAAATCAAGGAACACGGCATCAACCTGAGCGCCGTTGTCCACTGTGCTGTGGATGACATGGAGGAACACAGCGAGCTGAGTTTCAAAGGATCTCTGTTTGCGGAATCCATGTTAATTTTTATAGAGGAGATGTTAATTTTCCAAAAACATCTTAATTCTTGATCATTAAATCATCATCATCATCATCAGCCAATTCAATCATTAGATGATGTGGCCTCTTCGAATTGTGGATTCAGGTAGGCTTTCAGCAGTCTTCTCCAAGTGGGACGGTCTTGGGCAGTTCTCTGCCAGGTGTTACCAGCGATCTTCTTGATGTCTTTGTCCCATCTGTCTGGGGGTCTTCCTCTAGGCCTCCGGTGCTCTCTCGGACTCCACTCCAGTACAAGCTTCGTCCATCTGTTGTCTTTCATTAAATATGTTCCATAATTCTACAACAGACTGACGTCAACGATAATTGTGTGGATATGTATTACGGCCCTTCTTAAAAACAAAAGGGAATGACCTGCTCTTTTTATCGAGTCGTTAGGTACCTTTCATTGCTCAAGCGATCTACAATAAATTATCACTAGAAGGAGAGCAAGTTCTTTCGCGCAATATTTATAGAATCTTATAAGTATCTCATCTGGTCCTGACGCCTTTACTTTACTAAGAGATTGTAGCTGCTTTTCAGTTCCGCGATCGATTATCTCAATATCTGCCATTTCGACGTTCGCACAACGATTGATAGAAGGTCAGTGTTACGATCTTCCGCGGCGAAACAAGTTCAGAAGACCGAATTCAGCATTTCAGCCTTCTCTGTGTTATCTTCCGTTTCGGTGTCGGTGTGATCGCTGAGAGTATGAATAGATGATTTTGACCCACTTTATACAAAGGACGTAAATCTCTTAGCATTTTTACTCAGGTCGGTTGACAACGTCTTAATTTCAAAATCATTGATCGCTTCTTTCATTGGGCTCCTTACGCTCATTTTCGCTTCGAGCTTTTATTTGTCAGCTAGTGTTTTACTTCTCTTGAATTCGAGATGAAGTGCTCTTTGTTTACATAGCCCTTTTCTAACATCGCTATTAAATCATGATGGATCTTTCCCATCCACTAAAACCTTACTCGCAACGTGTTAGGACATATTGAACGATGCCTTTGAAGTTATACCATTTGTTCTCCACATATTCGTCCTCATCACCGAATTTTTTATGCTGAATGCTGAGACATTCTGAAATTTTTATCCTCTCTCCCGTGCTGAGCAAATATATCTTCCTACCTTTCTTAACATTCCTTAAGGGGCTCCGGAACGCCCTATACTTGCAATGTTAAAATAACGCTTATAAATTACATCTTTCCTCACAAAGTATTTGAGGTAGGAAGTTGAACTTTTTACAGATTATTTATTGGAATATGGGCTACAACTTAACACAGGGATTTTACAAAATTTTAGTTCAGTTATTAAAGATGATTTTTTTTCAATTGTAATGAAAATTCACAACATTTTTCTGCAATTTTTTATTTATATATTCAAAAATATAGTTTTTTGGAAAAAGGCTGTGTTAAATTATGCAGAAGGTACTGTGTAACATTTACTGAACTTTTGAAACAAATATGTTTGGAAGATACTTAGAAAACATGTAATTAGTATGAGAAAATAAAAGTTTTGGGAATCGAGCGACAAAGATTGGATTAACTTTTTAGTGCATTCCAGGTCCATAGGATGGATTATCTTCATCATCTGCAAACTCCTCCACCAGCTTCCTCTTGTTCCTCCTCCTGTTTACTCTTGCTTGTATTTCTAGATTCTTTACAGCCCTGTCTGCAGCCCGAAGGCGTTCCTTGTCTAAAGCAAGCATCGCTCGTACCATGTTAGAACCTATCTTCTTTCCCATATTTCTAAATACCTTGCACCTTACAATGTTGCCATCATTGAAAGTCGCAACAGCATTATACACACCAAAGTGAAGTGTTTCTATTCCAACAAATACAGTCTTGGGGATTGTCGACCATATAACACTATTTACACTTTCATTGGGGGTTTTGAGTTTTTCCGTGAATACACTTTTCAACAGTTCAGGTGCTGCTAAGTCTCTGAAAATAGGTTTTATCACCTCCATTATTGCATGAGGCAGACTATGCTTATGAGTGTACACTTCACCAGTTAGCAATCCTTTGTTATATTTACACCAACTGTCTTCTTCTTTGGGACACAAGCTATGTTGGGGATTTTCATCGTCTTTATTGTTTACAGTAATAACACATACCTTTGGCTTTCCAACATTTCTCCTTTTCTTAAAAGCCTTCAGAGGATTTCCAATAACTTTACTTTTACTCATTATTATACTTCATCAAAACAGAGACTCAAGAAACAGAATTAATTACGAATATTTTCGAGATAACGACAGAGTAAATAAACATGAAACAATCAACAATCACACCAGCGATATATATTGAACCATCACAGGTTAGCCACAACACATACTTTATCTCACATCACTAAAATGTACCTGATGAACACGGACGTTAATAATAACACTATTTGACAGCAGTTTAACAGCGCCACAGTGGGTCACGCCCATGTAGAACACATTTCAAAAAAAATTTTAAAATAGTTGTAGTCTCCGGAATTGAATAAATTAGATATCTATTAAAAGTAAAAATTGAACTTTTCATGATTTTGAGCCTTTCCGGAGCCCCTTAAAGGACCCGTTGTCGTAGATGCTGTCACAGCCTTATGATCACTGATACCTTCATCTACGTTAACTGAATCGATAAATTCAGGTCTGTTTGTTGCCAGGAGGTCTACGACGTTACCCTCACGAGTTGGTTCTCTAACTATCTGCTCAAGATAATTTTCGGACAAGACATCCAGAACAATGCCATATTGACCCTGAATAAGGAAAACTGTGAAGTTATTCACATGAGTACTAAAATAAATCAGCTAAATCTCGATTACGCTATAAGTCACACAGATCTGAAGGCTGTAAATTCAACCAAATACTTGGGGGTTACAATTACAAATAAGCTAAATTGGAATGATCACATTGATATTATTGTGGGTAGAGCAAACCAAAGGCTGCGTTTCATGGACAGAACACTTAGAAGGTGCAACAGCTCTACTAAAGAGACTGCTTACACCACCCTTGTCCGCCCTATTCTGTAGTATTGCTATGCGGTGTGGGATCCGCATCAGGTGGGACTCACGGATGACATCGAAAAAGTACAAAGAAGGGCAGCTCGTTTTGTACTATCGCGATGTAGCGGAGATAGTGCCACAGACATGATACGTGAACTGGAGTGGCTATCATTAAAACAAAGGCGTTTTTCGTTCCGACAGGATCTTCTCATGAAATTTCAATCATCATTTTTCTCCTTCGATTGCGGAACATTCTGTTGGCACCCATCTACATAGGGAGAAATGATCATCACGATAAAATAAGAGAAATCAGGCCTCGCACAGAAAAATTTTTGTGCTCGTTTTTCCCGCTTGCTGTTCGAGGGTGGAACGATAGAGAGACAGCTTGAAGGTGGTTCATTGAACCCTCTGCCAGGTACTTTATGTGAATAGCAGAGTAATCACAGTAGATGTAGATGCAGATATGAATCCCTGTCTCTGGCACCAGTTCTGACGGCAGAACACTCCCAATCTACACCTGGTAAGTTGAAGTCACTTTTGAACTTTCGTAAATTTACATTTTTAAAACAACAAAAACTTTAAAACTCTTATATGTTTTTGTGTCCGCAGCTCGTGGTCTCGCGGTAGCGTTCTCGCTTCCGGAGCACGGGGTCCCAGGTTCAGTTCCCGGCGGGGTCAGGGATTTTCACCTGCCCTGACACAACTGGGTGTTGCTGTGTCGTCTTCATCATCATCATTCATCCCCATTACAGACGGAGGAAGGCGACGGCAAACCACCTCCATTAGGACCTTGCCCATTATGTTCGTGAGTGTTTCCCGTATCATTCGCCTACGCTCTGTCCAGAAGCATGGGACTTCAGTTGCATATATTTTTGTGGCGCGCGTAGATAATTTAGCTTTAGGTATTTTTCTGTCCATGAGTGCCAACTCGCACATCCATGCCACTCTTTGTATTGTTTTTATCAATTTTTTCTCACATATAAATTACTCCAAGTCCGAAAGCACGGCCATACGGGCCCCTGCCAAGCTTCCAGTCGGGTTTTTCCAAAGGCGCGTAAACGGTAGCCGTTCGCCACGGCCCCATAGCAACCGCCAGCCACGTGCTCTAAGGCGAAAAGCTGCCGCTCTGATCTCCTGCCGCAGCCAGTACGCTCACAGGGACCAGTTTTGATGCGTAACACTCCTTTTTATTCTTTTAGTTATCCGCCCGTTCGCGGACCTAATTAGCAGCCCAGAATTAGATAGTTAATTAATGTGACCGTGTACCTAATGGGCTAGCAATCGGATTGGACTGCTCAGGAGGTGTTACATTCCGTACTGTCCTCACAAATATGGTAATAATTATGGTTTGGTGATAATGAGGACAGCAAACACAGTTTCATAAACAAAACCTATATTCTTAGCAAAGCACAAAATAAGGAGACAGCCACTGCCGTCGTCAATACACTGTTAATGACGGCTAATCTCATCACAGGTCGCTACAATTATTGTTAATCGTCACACGCAATATCCAATCACTGTAATCCAATTAATGCCGGCGCGGTAGACGCGGAAGTATAACAGCGGCACTCAATCTCACTGAAATCACTTTATAATAAAACTTTCTCACTTTTCCGCATAACTGATGCAAAGGGGTTAAACCACGGCGTTGGCCACTCCCTTTGCCGGTAGATTGCGATAATTTCTGCTGGCTTTTTGCACAGCTTTGCCCGCCTCGCGGGAACCTACCACACCTGGCCTCGGCACTCCACACACTAACTTCGCACTGTCCTCCGCCCAGTTATTCCCGCCTAGCGGGAATCTACCCAAGCCGTCCACTCGGCACTCCGGGGAATCCCCTCTAGTTCGCGCGTCCTGCACACACTACTCGATATCTGCCCTATCGACCTGTGTGAGCGCAAGTTTTAATAGTAAGGGCCTGCGGACCCCTTACATCCCCGCCCTCAAAAACTTCTTTTGAACCGCAGGTGAAAAAGAATCGGCTAGTGATGTAAAAACATAGTTACATTGAATCAAAACATGCAATACAAATCATTAATGAATTTACGATTTGTCAAAATAATCCTGGACTCCGGTAGTGGGCTGCCTCCACAACAATTTCTACAAAAAGGTTATTACATCACATAAATGGCATTATCCAAAATTACAAATTTTCAGTTCAACCAGCAAGTCGTCTGTGGTCCAATATCAAAATGAAAACATACACAGCATATATACACAAAAATTCACTACCTAAATACAGAACATATGGATTATTATTACAACATAGTTATTACAAGTTTTACACTCATTCTTTAAATAATCTTTGACATGAAATATGCAACTCTAATTGAAATACATCACAAACACAATATAAATAAACACTTCCCTCTTTCCAAGGTCCATTTTACAGCTAATTGTCCCTAATATATCCTACGCCACTACTTCAAGGAGTTTAGACACTCTCAGTTCATACATTTGCCCTAGTCGAGTTCCTCCTCCTCACCTGGGTTATTTCTACTCTCGTGCGAGTAGTACCTTTTTATGTTTTCCACATGCTCTTTGCCATGCACTCTCTTTGTCCGTGCATATTCCAATTCCACAGTGTTAGGATGACTAATTTTTATAATCCTATATGGTCCTTTGTAGACGTGGTTAAACTTATGTATCTCAGAGTTTATTTTCTTTGACTTAGCATGCACCTTTACTAAGACAAGATCTCCCACTCGGTAAGTTATTGGTTTCACTAGTTTGTCGTGTCTCTCCTGTCTTTTTCTGGCCTTCTCCTTCATACTTAATTCCACCAGTTCCAATTTCTTCTCCCACGTCAATGAACTCCCTGGTGGGTAGACTACCAACTCGCGAAAAATACTATCGGGTTCCTGATTGAGCAATACTTCACATGGTGCAAACCCTGTGGAATCATGTGGGAGATGATTCCTAACCCGCTCAAATTCTTCCAGATATTCCTTCCATGAACCATGCTTCCTATGACAGTAGGTGCGGCATAAACGGTTCAACTCTTTCATGGTTCGTTCCGCTGGGTTAGAAGCGGGCCTATATCTAGAAATGGCAATTTGTTCTATTCAGTGCTCCCTTAACATATCTGTCCATTCCTTTGATCTGAATTGTGACCCATTATCACTCAATATTCGCTTAGGAATACACACCTTTTGAAAATAGTCCTTTTCAAATTGGTTAATGATGGCTCTACTAGTAGCTTTCTTCAACGGGTAAAATTTTATGTACTTGGAAACCAGTTCTTCCGCTACTAATATTTGTGTATAATTCCCTCGTGAGGCAGGAAGTGGCCCAAGTAGATCCACTGCAACTATGTCCTTAATCGCTGTTGGTACAATTGGATGCATATATCCTTTGTGTTGTACTGTGGTCGTCTTAGATTTTTGACAGGTGTCACATGTACTCAGTATTTTACGTATACGCCTTCCCATGTTGTTGAATGCACAATCTAATTTCAATTTTTCCAGGCACTTTTTCGGTCCATAATGCGCATTACTGTAGTGCGTATACCAAATTAATTTTTCTACCACATGCTCTGGTATATAGAGTTTCCAGTTCTCTTCACTCTCCTTGTTTCTTTTATAGAGTATTCCATTGTGAATATAATAGAATGTTCGAATCCTTTCTTCTCCCGCACACCTGTATTTGTTTTTAATTGTCTTTAATTTCTCGTCTTCGTTTTGTTCCCTGCGCACATTCCTTAGGAACTTTCTTACAAACTCTTCATACTGTACTCCCTTCATCAGGTTGATTCTAACCCCTTCTCCTTCCGGCCTGTCCAACAACATTCCTCTTGAGTCGGCTGGTAATCTTGACAAAGCATCAGGTATTATGTGTGTTGCTCCGGGTTCATAAATTATTTCGAAATCATAGTCTTGCAATGCTAGGGCCCAGCGCGTTAGTCTGCTATGCCTTAACTTGCTTGTAGTCAGAAACGTAAGGGCCTTGTGGTCAGTCACGACCTTCACATGTCTCCCGGCCAAATAATACCGGAAACGCTTAAATCCCCACACAATTGCCAGTGCTTCCCTTTCAGTAATTGAATACTTCCTCTCCCAAGCATTTAAACTCCTGCTACCGAATGCTATTGTTCTTACTCTCTCCCCTTTTTCACTCCTCTCTACTTGGTATAAATGTATTCCTAGTCCATAGTCCGAGCTGTCTGCTCCTAAATAAAAATCCTTGGAAAAATCTGGGTGGTACAAGATATCTGCATTATATAGTGCTTCCTTAATATTCTCAAATTCGGTTTGACATTCCGCATTCCAATGCCACGGCATCCTTGCCTTGGTTAATTCTCTCATATTCGGTGCATTAAGCATGGGTCCTTTGATAAACTTCCTATAAAACTCACACACCCCAAAGAATGCTCGCAACTGTTTCTTACTATGGGGAGCCGGAAAATTCCTAATAGCCTCCAATTTACTAGGATCAGGATAGATACCCTCCTCGGATATTATATGGCCCAGAAATTTTATCCTTGGTTTGCCAAATTCCGACTTATCCAGATTTACAGTTACTCCTGCGGTTTCAAAAGCTGCCAAGATTGCATCCAGTCTATCCAAATGCTCTTCCCATGATTCGCTTGCTATCAAGAGATCATCCACGTAGACAGTGACTTTTTTAAGTAATTCTTCACCTAGTATCTTATCCATCGCTCTTATAAACTCAGACACTGATACGTTAAGTCCAAATGGCAACACTCTAAATTGATAGCACCTTCCTCCATAAGTAAATGCTGTATACTGGCGAGACTCTGTGGCTAATGGTATCTGCCAGTACCCAGCAGTCAAATCGATACTACTCAGCACCTTTGCTCCTCGGAATTTTTGAACCAGTTCTTCTATGGTTTCCGGTTTGTCCCTCTCCGGTTCGATGATTTTGTTCACCGTCTGGGCATCCAAAACTATCCTTACTTTTCCATCTTTCTTATTGACAACAAATAGGGGGTTGTTGTATTGACTATTGGCCCGTTCGATAACCCCAAGGTCCATCATCCTCTGTATTTCTTCATCTACTGCTTTTCGTTTTGCCTGGGGAATGGGATACTGTTTTATATTGAATGGTTTATGGTTTCTTATTTTTAATTTACATTCCACTCCTTGCATGATACCTGGCCGTTGAGAAAATACTCTACAATGCTTGTATAATACTGCAGCTAATTTCTTCTTAGCCCCCTCATCTAGGTGCGTCATTTCCTCCAATTTTCTTCTGATCTTGTCTTCTCTATGTTTATCTTCTCGTGCTAGTCCCTCAAGGTATATCAATACTTCCGCTACTGGTTCCTCTTCCCCGTAACCCGTGGTGGGTTCCTCTTCGTGACACAAATTTATTCTTCTGAATTCTTCCTCTTCTTCGATCGCATTCCCCTCAGCAAATTTCAACCTCTTTTCTTCGCCCTTTCTTCCTTTAACTTTGATAGTACCTTCATCAAAACTCACTACTGCATCAACTTCATTTAACCAATCTATCCCTAAAATAATCGATGTGTTCAATCCGGTAACTACCAAAAATGTTGCTTCATATTCTTCTTCCTCTATCTCGAATGTAATTAATACTTGTTCTTTAATAGGTTTACTCTTTGCACCTACTGCGTTCACGATCCTCACTCCACTCACTGGGAAACTAGGCAAGTTAACCTTCGCTTTTAGTATCTGTTCATATAACCGTTTGGATATTGCACATGCTTCACTTCCTGTATCAACTAATGCTTCGATGTTCAGCCCACATAACTTGATTCCTATCATGGGTAACCTGGGTTCTTTAGGAATTTCACTTCTTTCCTCTAGTAGATCTTCTCTGAGGTCTCCACCATCGTCATGTCTCAGTAGGTTTATTCTGGTCCTCGCAGCTCTCACTCCCGATCGGACCTCATCTGGAGTGTCATTCAGTTTTCCGGTCTCTCCTCTTCTTCTATACGCATCGTGTCATTCATTCGCCTATCCCATCTTCTTTCATGATCTCTTGGTTCTTCATTTCCTCTCCAATCATTTCTCCATTGCCGTCCGCCACCACGGTTCCTGTATCCATAGCCGCCACCTCTTCCTCTATAATTAGACGAATTATTGAAATGATTCCTTGGGTCATTACCTCCCTCTCGATTTTGACCATTATGTTGATCATGCCCTTGTGATCGAACAGATTCTAATTGTTCCAGTATCTTCATCAGCGCCTCCCTATCTTCAATCAGGCTCCCGGATATAGTTTCCTGCATTCTGTGATTCAACCTTCTTTTTATTGCCGATATCATTACGTCATCACTCAGGGGTTGTTCCAGGGTCTCGTTCAATTCCCACAAATGTTCAGCAAACTCTCTCAACGTTCCCCTCCATGTACTGAGTGATTTGCGATGGAGTAGGTCCTCAATTGCTGCACATTGATGGCTTTTAGACCAGTATTTCCTTAAGAATTCCTCCTCAAATTGGTCATAACTTGTAGTCCCTTCCTTCTTCCTGACTCCCCAAGTGAAAGCCTCACCTTCCATCCTATCTATTGCAAATTGAATTTTGTCTGAGTCCTTAAGATGTGCTGGAAGAACTCCTTTCAGCCATTTCATAAATATCCTTGGGTGCAATCCTCCTTTTGGTCTAAACTTCTGCCCTGTATTACTTTGGATGCACCGATTATCACTGCTCATCAATGTAATGACCTTACTCTCCCCAACGGCGAAGGTGGCATTGCTAATTCGTCTATCAATTTCCTCTGTCTTGCTTTCTAATTGCTGCACTCCCTGTTGTAACTGCTTGACCTCCATTTCAACCCTCTTTCCTTCTTCTCGTTGTATGGTTAAAGCATTTCTCGTATTGTCAGCTAGTCTGTTTTGCTTATCTTCTATCCCCCTAACCGCCTCGTGGCATTGTTGCTGCCTCTGCTTTACTTCGTCGATTCGATAATTGCAATTTGTTTCCACTTCGTTGATTCTTTCTCCCAACTCGGCCTTCGTTTCTTCAATATCGTCTTCTATCTTTTGTGTTAACTTTCCTTCCACCTTCTCCACGTCTCCCTGGACTTGGTTTATGCTCTTCTGCAGCATACTCTCTCTCTCGTTGATATCCATTTTCCACTGTTCTTGTAGCTCCTGTATTTTCTTCTTTAGATTACATTCCATCATCATCTGTGATGTTTTGATTTCTTGTGCTATAGTTTCTTGTAACTCTTCCTTTAATGATGTGTTATTTTCTGGTAAAACCTTCTCTAATGATTCTCTTGTTTCTTGCAAACTCTTCTCTATCGATGCGTTAGTTTCTTGCGAACGCTTCTCTGACCTTTCTTCCGATGCTTGTAAATCTTCCCTTAATGATTTTTGTAAATCTTGTTTTAATGATACGTTATTTTCTTGTAAGCGTTTCTCTAACAATTTTCTTGTTTCTTGTGAATTCTTTTCTGACCTTTCTTCCCTCTCTCTACTTTCTTTTAGCAAGGCTGCCAACATCGATCGTATATCTGCATCCTCTGAAACTGGCCTAGCTCTCATCGTTTGTCCTGGTGTCTCAGGATAACTAGTTGAATGTGCCGCTGGGCTTCCTAATGACAATCCACAATCACTAATTCCTGAATCATCTCTGTCCTCCTGTTCTACCCCTTTCCTTTCAATTACTGCCTCACAGACCTGCCTATTTTCAGAAGACATTTTTGGTTTATATTTAATGCCCAACCAAGTAATACAAAATGACCTCCAATAATTCAAAACACTCCTAATTGTCATGAACCTACTCAAACAGTATCTGCAATCCTTTCAGTTAATTCCCTAAATGATATAACATGCCTGAGTATTAATCATAACAGCTCTCAAAAACCTAATACTTCAAGAACAATTTTCACATACACAATTTATGCAAAATATATTTTAAACAAGATAATCATAACACTCACAAAATCTATAAATGCAAATTTGTCAAAACAATTATTATTTATACAATGCAGTGTGCATCAATAAGCATGCTAGACTTCAAAGTATATTTCGCAATTCTTCTGAAATTACTGCAATTGAGCACCTTTCCCAATGTAAATACCAGTTAAGAATTGTTTATTTACTGCGAAGACTGCACACTGCAATTTACTGTTAGTTAACCCGTCGTCTTCACTCACCAACCGACGTTACCGCGAGTCGCGATGTTTTGACGTTCAAGATGGGCGTGGCCGGGCCGTCGCTGGAGCTTGCGTGAAGGCGACGTAGTTCCCCGTCGGTCGCTTCGTGGTGCTGCAGGCGGACGTAGTTCGTCGTTCGGCCGCTAGATGCCGGGACTGCGCTCGCTGTTTCGAAGTTGCGTCGCTCTCCTTGGTGTCGAGTGGAATCACCTGGCGGTTGAAGCTCTTTGGTGCAACTGCTACGTGGCCCTGCGTGACGTCACTCCCTAACTGCTTC
Organism: Schistocerca nitens; assembly: GCF_023898315.1. Classification (NCBI taxonomy): domain Eukaryota; kingdom Metazoa; phylum Arthropoda; class Insecta; order Orthoptera; family Acrididae; genus Schistocerca; species Schistocerca nitens. The sequence continues at coordinate 21,359,305 of NC_064620.1, read as the reverse complement.
TCCACCATACGTTATCGTCAGCATACCAGTTTATGGGTCCACACGAAATCGTCTGATTTTCACCGTTCAAAAGGCAATTTCGGTCAACATGTTATCATTAAACACCTTCCTAATAACTTTTGTGACGAATTTTGGCTCGTCTCACTATTTTACTGTTCACACGTGTCTCTTTTTATGTCCACTTTTCACAGTTTTTCGCGCGGATTTTCGCGTTTGCACTTTACCATACAGTTTAATATAGCCAGCAAAACAGTTTAGTCACAATCTTGCAATATTATTACTTCGTATTGTTCAAAATTTACACTGTTCCTTATCGCGATTTTAACGTTCATGCACTGTCCCTATTCCACATTGGAAATTTTGTTTTCTCGTCCGAAAATTGCACTTGTTCTTTTCACGGTAAGTCAACTGTGTTAACACGATTCGTCCGAAAATTGCAGTTGTCCTTTCACGGCTCACCAACTGTGTAACACTGCGTTCGAAAATTGCATTAGTCCGAGTCCTGTCCACGGTAAGCCAAGGTGTAACACTCCTTTTTATTCTTTTAGTTATCCGCCCGTTCGTGGACCTAATTAGCAGCCCAGAATTAGATAGTTAATTAATGTGACCGTGTACCTAATGGGCTAGCAATCGGATTGGACTGCTCAGGAGGTGTTACATTCCGTACTGTCCTCACAAATATGGTAATAATTATGGTTTGGTGATAATGAGGACAGCAAACACAGTTTCATAAACAAAACCTATATTCTTAGCAAAGCACAAAATAAGGAGACAGCCACTGCCGTCGTCAATACACTGTTAATGACGGCTAATCTCATCACAGGTCGCTACAATTATTGTTAATCGTCACACGCAATATCCAATCACTGTAATCCAATTAATGCCGGCGCGGTAGACGCGGAAGTATAACAGCGGCACTCAATCTCACTGAAATCACTTTATAATAAAACTTTCTCACTTTTCCGCATAACTGATGCAAAGGGGTTAAACCACGGCGTTGGCCACTCCCTTTGCCGGTAGATTGCGATAATTTCTGCTGGCTTTTTGCACAGCTTTGCCCGCCTCGCGGGAACCTACCACACCTGGCCTCGGCACTCCACACACTAACTTCGCACTGTCCTCCGCCCAGTTATTCCCGCCTAGCGGGAATCTACCCAAGCCGTCCACTCGGCACTCCGGGGAATCCCCTCTAGTTCGCGCGTCCTGCACACACTACTCGATATCTGCCCTATCGACCTGTGTGAGCGCAAGTTTTAATAGTAAGGGCCTGCGGACCCCTTACAGATGGCATAACACCCCCAATCTATATCAGGTTGAAGTCACCCCCTATTAACACGGCATCATCAGGAAAATTACTAATGATATTCTGCAAGTTCTGTCTGAAGCGCTCTACAACTACAGAACCTGACGCAGGTGGCCTATAGAAGCATCCGATCACCATTTTTTACCGTTCTTTGATACTCAATTTCACCCAGATTAATTCAAATTCGGAATCCGTGATAATCTCTCTAGATTTTATCGAATTTTTTACTGCAATAAACACGCCGCCACCGATAAACATTCCAATGTGAACCTAGGATTTAGTTGTCATTGCCATCTGCTTTCAGCCAGCTTCCGGTTCCCAACAGTATCCGTACAATATAACCTTCAGTAAGCGATATTAATTCTGGAACCTTTCCTTGGATGCTCCTGCACTTAACTAAAATCATATTAATCTTCTCTGTCACTGATCTACGAGGACCAAGATTCTCTGAGGTCACTGTGACTGATTTAACAGGCAAATCGTCTTTGGTCCCAAGAGAGGGGTTCTCTAAGCTAAAAATGCCCCATATGCACGCCACACGTTTTCCGCTACGCTAGTAGCCGCTTCCTGCGTGTATTGCACGCGTGAGTTATTAAGGGGAACCCTTCAATTCTACACCCGAGGGTGGAGGTCAAGATAGTCGCATCCGATACAGTCGCAGACTCGTCAGAGCCTATGGTTTAGACCTTCCACTCTGCTCCAAACAAGAAGACCGCGATCAACCCTGGGTAGGATGGTACAAATAGACAGTCTGCGACCCGGCTGCATTGCTAGTTGCCTTCACCAAATCAGTCAGCCGCCGAAAGGAGTCGAGTATGGCCTCAGAACCCAAGCGGCAGGCGTCATTCGTGTCGACATGTGCCACTACATGCAGCCAGCAAGAAGGTTGCCGACGGTAGCCAACGCAGCTTCCAGCTGTTTTGGGACAGCAGCCAACTCTCCTTGTGTCCGCTCACAACAAGCACGGTCCCCAACCATATCGTGCTGTGTATACAGGATGTTACAAAAAGGTACGGCCAAACTTTCAGGAAACATTCCTCACACACAAATAAAGAAAATATGTTATGTGGACATGTGTCCGGAAACGCTTAATTTCCATGTTACAACTCATTTTAGTTTCGTCAATATTTACTGTACTTCCTCGATTCACCGCCAGTTGGCCCAATTGAAGGACGATAATGTTGACTTCGGTGCTTGCGTTGACATGCGACTCATTGCTCTACAGTACTAGCATCAAGCACATCAGTACGTAGCATCAACAGGTTAGTGTTCATCACGAACGTGGTTTTGCAGTCAGTGCAATGTTTACAAATGCGGAGTTGGCAGATGCCCATTTGATGTATGGATTAGCACGGGGCAATAGCCGTGGCGCGGTACGGTGGTATCGAGACAGATTTCCAGAACGAAGGTGTCCCGGCAGGAAGACGTTCGAAGCAATTGATCGGCGTCTTAGGGAGCACGGAACATTCCAGCCTATGACTCGCGACTGGGGAAGACCTAGAACGACGAGGACACCTGCAATGGACGAGGCAGTTCTTCGTGCAGCTGACGATAACCCTAATGTCAGCGTCAGAGAATTTGCTGCTGTACGAGGTAACGTTGACCACGTCACTGTATGGAGAGTGCTACGGGAGAACCAGTTGTTTCCGTACCATGTACAGCGTGTGCAGGCACTATCAGCAGCTGATTGGCCTCCACGGGTACACTTCTGCGAATGGTTCATCCAACAATGTTTCAATCCTCATTTCAGTGCAAATGTTCTCTTTACGGATGAGGCTTCATTCCAACGTGATCAAATTGTACATTTTCACAATCAACATGTGTGGGCTGACGAGAATCCGCACGCAATTCTGCAATCACGTCATCAACACAGATTTTCTGTGAACGTTTGGGCAGGCATTGTTGGTGATGTCTTGATTAGGCCCCATGTTCTTCCACCTACGCTCAATGGAGCACGTTATCATGATTTCATACGGGATACTTTACCTGTGCTGTTAGAACATGTGCCTTTACAAGTACGACACAACATGTGGTTCATGCACGATGGAGCTCCTGCACATTTCAGTCGAAGAGTTCGTACGCTTCTCAACAACAGATTCGGTGACCGATGGATTAGTAGAGGCGGACCAATGCCATGGCCTCCACGCTCTCCTGACCTCAACCCTCTTGACTTTCATTTATGGGGCATTTGAAAGCTCTTGTCTACGCAACCCCGGTACCAAATGTAGAGACTCTTCGTGCTCGTATCGTGGACTGCTGTGATACAATTCGCCATTCTCCAGGGCTGCATCAGCGCATCAGGGATTATATGCGACGGAGGGTGGGTGCATGTATCCTCGCTAACGGAGGATATTTTGAACATTTCCTGTAACAAAGTGTTTGAAGTCACGCTGGTTCGTTCTGTTGCTGTGTGTTTCCATTCCATGATTAATGTGATTTGAAGAGTAGTAATAAAATGAGCTCTAACATGGAAAGTAAGCGTTTCCGGACACATGTCCACATAACATATTTTCTTTCTTTGTGTGTGAGGAATGTTTCCTGAAAGTTTGGCCGTACCTTTTTGTAACACCCTGTAGAATAGATATCAGGACTCAAATGGCGCTACTGAGTTCGAAATGTATACAAAAAAATTGTAAATTTGTTGTAAGATCGTATGGGACCAAACTACTTAGGTCATCGGCCCCTAAACTTACACACTACGTAGTCCAACTTAAAGTAACTTGCGCTGTGGACAACACACACATACACACACACACACGCACACACACACACACACAAACACACACTAACACACACACACACACCCATGTCCGATGGAGGTCTTAAACCTCCGACGGGGGGAGCAGCGCAGACAGTGACAAGACGCCCAAGACCGCACGGCTACCCTGCGCGGCAAATGTATGCAAAATATACCAAAAGAGAATGAAGTAACACTAAAATTTCTGTGCAAATTTCTCACTGTACTCTGAGACCGCAAGCTATTAAACAGAAAAATGCATCTCTCTATTGAAATTGATATATTTACTGATACCTGTTATTAGAAATCCTATTTACGGAAAAGTTACTTGGTTCAAAATGGCTCTGTGCTCTGCGGGACTTAACTTCTGAGGTCATCTGTCCCCCAGAGGTCAGAACTACTTAAACCTAACTAACCTAAGGACATCACACACACCCATGCCCAAGGCAGGATTCGAACCTGCGACCGTAGCGGTCGCGCGGCTCCAGACTGTAGCGCCTAGAACCGCTCGGCCACTCCGGCCGGCGAAAAGTTACTGCACGAGATAAAGATTCAAACTAGAATACTCTGATCTAAGCTGTATGCTGACTACTAGCACAAAATTAAAACTTTGTGGCGTGAAGAAGTTCCTGGCGACGGGAAAATTTACACCAGGTAGCCGCCCTACACAATGATATTCAAAATACTTATGCAAAAACAAACAAAAAATGGCTCTAAGCACTACGGGACTTAACATCTGAGGTCATCAGTCCCCTAGACTTAGAACTACTTAAACGTAACTAATCTAAGGACATCACACACATCCATGCCCGAGGCAAGATTCGAACCTGCGACCGCAGCAGCAGCGCGGTTCTCGACTGAAGCGCCTAGAACCGCTCGGCCACAGGCGGTCGGCGGGAAAAAGAAAAACTAGAATTAATTTTCTAACCACTGGTCTACACAGTAAAATACACGTGTATAGTTCACTTCTTCGTAGAATCACGTGAGAAAAAACAAAGACTATATTAATTTAATGTTTATCAGTTAAGTGCTCCTGCTGCGCTTGTTCTCGGTTCGGCGGCTGCCGCTACACTGGAAACGATGCAACCTTATCGTCTCGAAGAGATCAAATCCTGCGAAAAAAAATCTGAGATTGAATTCCGGTTCAACATCAATATTTTTAGCATCTTAAGTTCAAACACAATAAGAATCAATTGCCCTGTAACCTTCAGTGACCTGCGAAAGTGGTTGGTTCGAATTATGTTAAGCCAAACCTTTTTCGTATCGTCATCACTGTTCTTCATCACATACTAGTGAAAAAAACTCGATATCTAACATCTGATCGTGCTTACTTAACGATCAGAACTCATTATCATTAATCTAGGAGCACAGATTCAACTTACAGGTCGATTAAAGGAAGTGGAAGTCGTGCATTCTTTCATGTATCTTGGGTTAACCATTTGAGACACAGGGAAAAGTGAAGATGAGATAAGAAGCAGTCCACGCTAGGGCGAGTGGCTATGAAGATGCAAACCAAGATCTGGCAGAAGAAAGCGATATGAACAACATAAAGTTGCGGTCCCTCGGAATGCTCGCGTTTTCCGTCTTGTTTTATGGTTGGGACAGGCAGCGTGTTGTTGACTTTCACATTTGCTGCTGTTGTAGGATGCTGCGTACAAAATGGGCTGAGAAAAGAACAAATATGTCACTCACTATTTCCAGACGCCTTTCTTCTCGCGCCAGCGAAAGTTTTCTCCAGTTATTTGGCCATATTGTGAGAAGAGATGGAGAAAACCTGGAGAAAATTATGATGGACGGTAATGTCGAGGGCAAGAGAGCGAGGAAAGAACTGCGAGTATCTTGATACATCAAATCAAGAAGATCGCTCGTCTGCCTCTTCAGCAGGTTCTTGGTAACAGTCCAGGATGCAGACATTTGTTTCATGGGGTCTCAATACTCAGCAGTGACCTCAACAGCTTGTGATGATCATTTCACAATCGCATTAGATTCTGTTGGAAAGGTTTTGCATAATGGCATTTCTGTGTATTTGCAATTCTTCTTCTGTTCATGCATACATTCTCACCACTAGTGCATGGAGTTTGTTGATATGAGCACAGCTGTTTATCTTTGTCTTCTTTGCAGTAGTAGTATTCTTTGTATTGCTTTTGTTGCATGTGAAAAGTTAACCGTTTTAAGGAAATCCAGTTATTTTAATTAATAAAATAAGTTCATATACAGCTTCATTAATCTCTCTTAGCAAACCTCCAATATCCGCATCAAGTTATGATCCCAGGCATCGCTCGGTTTGCATGAGGAAAGTTGTTATTTCATATAAACTTTCGGTATCCCGACAGTGACGCGTTCGGACGAAAAGAAGAGAGAAGAAATCGGCAATGGCGGAAGAATTGTCTTCAAAATACATTTCAAAGCTGGACGCGGAAAATTATCAGACATGGAAATTCCAGATAACTGCAGTCTTAAAGGCTTACGGAATTTTCGATGTTGTGATTGGTACTCGATACCAACCTAACAAAGACGGCGATACCACCTTGAAAGTATGGACAAAAGAAAATGCAAAAGGTATGCTTCTGATTTCCCCATCAGTAGACGATACACAAATGCCAAGCCTATTGGTTTGTGAGACAGCCCACGAAATGTGGAACAAGTTGAGATCAGTACATGAGCAACGGTCAGAAGCCATCAAACTAACAGTAACTCAACGTTTTCAAGAATAACGGATGAATGCAAATGATTCTGTAGTTGCACATGTAGCTAAAGTTGAAAATCTACCATTACTGCTCAGAAATGTTGGAGAAAAGGTTTCAGATGTGGCTGTAATGGCGAAAGTCATTGCGTCATTACCATCAGAATTTAACGCATCTAAAACAGCTTGGGACAGTGTGCCAGCTAGTCAATAAAACGTGGAAACTTTGACGGAACGTCTCATCGACGAAGAGTCCCAGTTGAATATGAGTGATGAAGAAATTGGTGCGTTTGTAGTGAACAATGTGAGCAGATTTTTGAACAGCCATACTAATAGATATTGGAAAGCAGTTGAAAGAATGTACAGGTAATTAATTGAAACACCAGGCTACTGTATGGAGTACTCAAACAGCGGGAGCAAAATGCAACTGGTTGGTTTTTCTGATGCTGACTCTGCAGGTGATCTTACATCGCAAAAGTCAACAACATGATGTTTTTTTTTTTCTTTTGGCTGGTGGTTCTGTAACCTGGACTTCTGAAAGGCAAAAAGTTGTTGCTCTAAGTACAACTGAATCCGAATGCGTAGCTGCTGCTATTACTGCTAAGAACGCAGTTTGGCTGAGATAATTGCTACGTGGCCTGGGAATCAAGTGTAAAGAACTAACTACATTACAAATCGACGACCAGAGTGCAATCAAGTTGTCAAAAAATCCTGAATATCACAGATGCATGAAATATAGATGTACGCTATCATTTCTTACGTGAAATGTGTAGTTTAAAGAGATAGAAGTTATTTATGCGTGTACTAAAGAACGACTTGCTGATTTGTTGACCAGAGCATTAACCTAAGAAAAATTTGTATATTTTCGCTTAAAGGTCAATGTTGTTAGTTGGTAAATGCAATAACTTCAACAGCGTGAGTGTTGGAACAGTTTCGCATAATTGCATTTGCTTGTGTTTGCAGTTCCTGTTCTGTTTATGCTCACATTCTGATCACTAGTTATTTATGTGAGCGCAGCTGCTTATCTTTGTCTTCTTTCCAATATTAGTATTTTTTGTCTTGCTTTTGTTGCATGGAAAAATCAGCCGTTGTAAAGAAAGCCAGGTAATTTAATTAATAAAATAAGTCCATACACAGCTTTATTAATCTCTCTTAGCAAACCTCCACTATCCGCATCAGATTATGTGTCCAAGAAAAAATTTACGTCACGTTCTTTTAAGTTCAAACATGCGCACGCTTCGTTACTTTTGATCGAAGCCACTTAGAATTTTCCTGATTAGTTATCAGAAATAATAGGTGCTGGACAGTAGTTCCTGGTGCTGGTCCCATACAAAAATTATTTTCGTCACTTAATTTGAAACTGAAAGTTTGTTCTTGAAATTTCATCTATTGTGAGAAATTTGACCTGACGAGCATTAACGACCATGTCATCTCTAATAACGCGTTTCCTGACATTTGCATTAGCGCGGTACTAATTTTCATCTGGAATGATAGCCTTAAGTAGCAGTGTTCTCTAGTGGTGTCTTGTAGAGTCCATTCTGTATACTCGAACGAATGCACGGGAAGAGATTAGAGGACCTGCAACAATGTTACGTTATGTTGGCTGGATGTAAACCAGGAGGAAATCATTTCAGGTTCTAGGGATATTTTTGAGCGTGATAGTACCACAAATATCTACAGATCGAAAACCGCATCATGTGAGAGAGGGAAGAGCAACTCATGGATACTGTTTCCTGTAGCACCCTGAACGTAATGTATTAATACACCATTGAGGGTAAGAGTAAATTTGGTCTTTGTATGGGGCGTAATGTAGATGTTCTTCCAAGTGACGATATGTCTACAGTCAGAAGATTTACAGCCTATTGACTGAATCTACGTACCATCATACTGACAAAGACCATACAAGAAGAGCAGAAAGGGAAACGTTACTGTTAAATTCTTCTTCACTTCCACAAGACGTTGCCAGAAGATTAATACCTCACAGCTCTACTGCACTCTGGTTATATGGTCTTCAGCAGAACTGATGGTAAGCAACATCGTAGCACCAGCTTGTAACATAGCTACACATATTGTTTGGCTGTTCAATCCTGTTGTGGGAAAATGTCCATATCATCTTCACAATCCTGCTGACTTTATTAACAGACAAGTTTCTACGACTCTGTTAGTCTGATTTACAAGTTTTGATGATGTTCCACTCTCTACAAGAGTCCACGCTATAGATTCGATGTCACTCATTGGTGTATGTTCAGAACTGATATAACACCTCTGTCCCATAACGCACTTTTCTCAACATACTTTTTATTCAATACCAAATATTTTGAACGAATTGACGGTGTTACCACGGGTAGTTCCCTGTGCCCTCTGGTAGCCAATTTTCTTTTATGGTAGGCTTTTAGGAGAGAACACTCTAGTCGGCGGAACTTGAACCAAAAGCCCACTGCGATATGTAATAGTTTTGTAGTCACTACCCATTACAAGCTATAGGCGTCCTTCGTGTGCTGGTGAACGGAAAAGATGTGTCCGTTGGAAACAGCCTTGCAACCGACCTAGAACACATACTGTCTCTATTCAGTGACAATAGGTATTCTTCGCATCATATTAGCACACCTTTATTTTAATGAGGATCAAACGTACCGCACCTGTGAGATACATTTGAATCTTAAATAAACTTCATGTTAAAACAATCTTCCACCCACGTACAAAAACTTGTACTTTTGTAGGCTCGGCAAACGGTGATATGGATCAGAGGCCGGCTGGGGTCTACAGAACTCTGTCAGTATGGTACAGCCAATAAATGTCAGAGCACACCACAGTCACCGGAAGGTATGTGGAACATGATCAACACACTCGGCTTTCGCAGTGTAGTATGTCTGCCATAGCAGAACACTGTATCTCCACAAGACACTCTGCTAATTATACTGCCACGATTTTTTCTATAACGAAGAGACCCTTCTGAGATTCAGTTACGAAGGAATCTGAAGAAATGCGTTTGGCGGAAGGTCCTATTAATCGTGGTGACGGCTGTCAGGTTAATAAGTGTTGGGATCAGGTGATTACTCTTAACGACACGTCCGGCGCCAGTTAATTTTATTGTTTTAACAACTGAATTTTAACTCCACAAGTGGTCTCGTTCGCGCGTCTCAGACCGAGTATTATTCGACAGAGGGCGCTGATCTCGACAGAGGGCGGTCAGGGAACAAAAAACTATTCGACACCGCAACAATTTTTGGTATAAATTCGGTGACGTGCACCAGCAGTTTGAAGCGTAAGGCCACCTGAAGATGGCTGAACGGTTGTCAGCCGAAATAGCGTGGCAAGATGGCGCCACCCGGCAGCAAGCTCCAAACCTCATGGAACACTTTTCGACTGTTTAGGAACCCCACCAAAGCGGATGAAAGGAAGGCAATGAAGCCACTCTGTGCCGTGCTGCAGGGTTTGCTACCGGCAGGTTCCGTCAACATCCGAATAAAACAAAAATACTACGTTGACTCAAATGTGAATCCCATGACGGTAGAAGACGTTCTGTTTGCCAATCTTGGTTGGTAAACTTCAGGAAACCGGCATTTTTGAGAGACTGTGAAACGATCCGGCCACCATCATACATACTGCGTAAGGACCATGAAGACAAGGGAAATCAGGAGATGGGAAGCAGTTTTTCCGTCGATCCTTCTGCGAGTGGAACAGTTAAGGGAATGAAACAATGTAAACAATCAGTCCAGGTGGCAAATGCCTTTTATGTTTATGGTATAGCAATGGATTCCAGTCGTACATAGACCCATCTTCGGCCCAGTAATGCTTCTGAAATAATAAAGTGGGCTGGGGATACTACAACTGTTCGCCTGAAATAAAAACTGGGGACCCGTGGGTAACTTTGGCACTTCTATAGCCCTACAGTATTTGGAGTGAGTGTAGTCGTTAGGATACGGATAGTTGTGGGAATGAAGAGAAAATATGTTTAAAATTGAACCGAACGATGTGAAATAATAATCATGGATTCATGATAGATCCTTGTATATACATTCCTCTGTGTCCAAAATGCGTTTTACGTTCGAACTGTTTGTCCCGGCTTGTACGACGGGCAGAGATCAGGGATTGTCAGTAGGGTCACAGAACCAGGAGCTTTCACTCGATAATTATTTTCGCATGCACGTCAGCCAATAGTGGCAGTATGTAAATCGCAATCCAAGGCTACAATGGCAAATATGTTTGTCTTTTCGTTTAGAAAAGTCAACTTGTACAACTGACAGAGGTAACGGACTATCGCCGTGATCACGGTTTTTATCTGTGACAATTCTATATACAAATTATGCTTTTAGTAAGTTCCTTAAAACAAATAAAGTGGTATTTGTCACAAGATAACATGAAAAAGGAGTCTCTTACTCGTGATTGATAAGTTAGCTTCGTAAAATATAGGTATGTAGCTAGGCTTTTATGATAACATTTTGCTTATAATAGCTAGAAATCTCTTTTATGTTAGAATTTTTCACAAATAGTAAGTTTCAGCGCCAAATTTATAAATGCAGTGTCAGAAACTGGTTAAAAACCTTTGTGCCGATATCTCAATCATCCCTGTACCATTATCATTTATTGAGGAAAAGGGACGTTAATTTGAGAAATAATACATATGATTAGGTAAGCAACATAATTATAAAATAAATGAAAATGCGTAGTGTATATACCCACCGGGGACGCGTGGAGTCGTAAGTACACGGTTCTGGGCGCTACAGTCTGGAACCGCGCGACCGCTACGGTCGCAGGTTCGAATCCTGCCTCGGGCATGGATATGTGTGATGTCATTAAGTTAGCTGGGTTTAAGTAGTTCTACGTCTAGGGAACTGATGATCTCAGATGTTAAGTCCCATAGTGCTTAGAGCCATTTGAACCATTTTTTTTTATCTTAATAATCAACAACATTAAGACAGACCACGTAGTGTTTGCAAAACTAAAAATACTTCATGTTGCTTGTGTGTAAGACTACAAGATTAGTTAGAAAAGACAAAAACGTACTCTTAAAAAAAAAAAAAGAAGAAGATTAAATATTACAGATATCAATCTGGAGGCCCAATCTCGGTGAACCGTGCTCTGAGTGCAATAGATAAGCTATTTGATACCGTATATCCTGCCAAAGACAATGTCACAGGTCATTAATCGTCAAATTCAATAACCAAAAGAGTCAAATATCAACAGAATGACTGAAAGTCCTTTTGAGAACCAAATGTTTTAAAGTTAATCTATGTGGGTAGGTACTTCATTATTTACTTAATTAGGGTACTCCTACGCTGGCCTTTACTGAAAAGGTTGTCAGTCTGAGTCAGGTCGGCCCCTTGCAAATCTCCCATTTACACCTATATTTTATACTTGTTTCGTGTACCACCATTCGTTCATCCTCTCTATATCTCGAAACCATGTATGCATATCTCTGTCAGCACCAGACTCTACATCTTTCTTCAGTTACATTTATAAACATTATTTAAAGTTTTAAGTCTTTGTTAAATTTTTGGTACATTGAATTAAACTTGATGTCATAAATAACAGCGATATTACACTGCTGGCCACCTTAAATGCTACACCAAGAAAGACAAGAAGAGGTAGCACAACAAAATTTATTTTGTAGATAACATATTGACCAAGTATCAAATGATTACGTTTACAGACGTCTGTGACATGTGGTTCCTGCCAGAATCGGTAGCCAGAGTAGCCGCCATTGTTGGAGATCACAGCTGCCACACGTCTCGGCATTGAGTCAAAGAGACGTTGGATGTGTTCCTGGGGTACAGCAGCCCATGCAGCTTCCACACGTTGCCAAAGATCATCTGGTGTGGCAGCTGGGGATGTAATCTGGGTCACTCGTTGAGCAACCACGGACCACATGTTTTCTATCGGCGAAAGATCCGGAGAGCGAGCCGGCCAGGGAAGCAATTCAATCTGGTTATTGACGAAGAACCTTTGGACAATGCGTGCCACGTGTGGTCGTGCATTATCCTGTTGAAATATGGCTGTGGCCGAGCCCTGAAGGTAAGGAAGGACAACTGGCTCCAGCACCTCGGATATGTAGCGCCGGCTATTTAAAGTACCGGCAATGCGTACTATAGGCGTGCGAGAGTAATATCCAATACCACCCCATACCATAATACCCGGTGCAAGACCAGTGTGGCGGTGCATAATGCAGCTGTCAAGCGTCCTCTCTCCACGGTGTCTCCACACTCGAATCCGACCATCGTGGTGCTGCAGACAGAAGCGTGCCTCGTCAGTAAAGACAACGTCATTCCATTCTGCCGTCCACATCCGTCTGTCATGACACCATTGGCGACGGAGACGTCTGTGGTTCTGCGTCAATGGTAGACGAAGCAATGGACGTCTTGCGGACAGACCACTCTGCTGTAAACGGCGTCGAATGGTACGCGCAGACACTGGATGATGCGTTACAGACGCAATGTGCTGTGCTATGGTTCGGGATGTCACTGAGCGATCCGTCACTGCCATGCGCACAATTTGCCTATCAGCACGTGCAGTGGTGCACCGAGGTGAATGCGATCGACCACGTCGGTCCGTCGTACCCTCCTCCATCCAACGGTCACATATCCGCATTACAGTTGTTTGGTTTCGTCCAACACGACTAGCGATTTCTCTGTATGATAATCCACAATCTCGGTAAGCCACTATCCTTCCTCTGTCAAACTCGGATACTTGATCAAAAGATGTTCGCTGTTGTCTACGGGGCATAACTGATCGTCTTGTGAAACAATCACAAGGTAAACACACGTGCCGAACGTACACTCGTCGAAATCGCCAAGCCTTAAATGGCGCTATGAGGTGGCGCCACAGGCGCGCGTGATGTGCGTCTGCGCTGAAATTCTAATCAGTTGCATATCTCATCGCTGCAAACTCATGGTGTAAATTTCACTTGATTCGGATGCTTCCTTCAGGGTGCTGCATTTACGGTGGCCAGCAGTGTATTTATTGCTTTAATAAGCTATAAAGAAGTCCTTCGAAAGATTGTGCAAGGTAAGTTCGTACGTCGTTTTGTAATTGTAGGCACATTTTGAGGTCCTCATCAGTAAGATGGCATCCTAATTTAGTCTTAATAACATTCATGTTTGAAAATAATTGCATGAATATGTAATAGGGACGGAACAGCAAATACTAATATTTTTCAGCATATTATGAACGAAAAATAGTACTCTAGATGTTAAAAGTTGGCTTCACTTCAGAGCGCTCGCTTAAATTTAAAGACAAACCAACAAAGAATGCAATAATGTAATTAAGAAAAGCATTCATATCTACAAGAACTTTTATTTGTTCTTACATGAGCCTGAACTTCTTTTCATTCTCGTCGTAAGTGTCGCTTATTTTCGCCTGAGAATTATTATTAAATCGCTTTCCAACTGATCCCTCGTTAGTTCATTAAAACATAATTCGCCCGATCGCACACTTTTCTCTGTCCTTCATGAGAGAGACTTCCATACCCCGCAAAGGAGTAGATATGTCTTTAACCGATTCGTTTTGGGCAACTTCGGCACGTTAGACATGATATGACACGCGTTACTTCGAAGCATTATCCACCCGCGCTTCCGAAGAAACTGTCTGAAAGAGCAACAGCGGTACAGGTGGTAGTGAGTGCACCTACACCTACACCTAACACCAGTTTTTCAAAATACACTCCTGGAAATGGAAAAAAGGACACATTGACACCGGTGTGTCAGACCCACCATCCTTGCTCCGGACACCGCGAGAGGGCTGTACAAGCAATGATCACACGCACGGCACAGCGGACACACCAGGAACCGCGGTGTTGGCCGTCGAATGGCGCTAGCTGCGCAGTATTTGTGCACCGCCGCCGTCAGTGTCAGCCAGTTTGCCGTGGCATACGGAGCTCCATCGCAGTCTTTAACACTGGTAGCATGCCGCGACAGCGTGGACGTGAACCGTATGCTCAGTTGACGGACTTTGAGCGAGGGCGTATAGTGGGCATGCGGGAGGCCGGGTGGACGTACCGCCGAATTGCTCAACACGTGGGGCGTGAGGTCTCCACAGTACATCGATGTTGTCGCCAGTGGTCGGCGGAAGGTGCACGTGCCCGTCGACCTGGGACCGGACCGCAGCGACGCACGGATGCACGCCAAGACCGTAGGATCCTACGCAGTGCCGTAGGGGACCGCACCGCCACTTCCCACCAAATTAGGGACACTGTTGCTCCTGGGGTATCGGCGAGGACCATTCGCAACCGTCTCCATGAAGCTGGGCTACGGTTCCGCACACCGCTGACGCCCCAACATCGTGCAGCCCGCCTCCAGTGGTGTCGCGACAGGCGTGAATGGAGGGACGAATGGAGACGTGTCGTCTTTAGCGATGAGAGTCGCTTCTGCCTTGGTGCCAGTGATGGTCGTATGCGTGTTTGGCGCCGTGCAGGTGAGCGCCACAATCAGGACTGCATACGACCGAGGCACACAGGGCCAACACCCGGCATCATGCTGTGGGGAGCGATCTCCTACACTGGCCGTACACCACTGGTGATCGTCGAGGGGACACTGAATAGTGCACGGTACATCCAAACCATCATCGATCCCATCGTTCTACCATTCCTAGACCGGCAAGGGAACTTGCTGTTCCAACAGGACAATGCACGTCCGCATGTATCCCGTGCCACCCAACGTGCTCTAGAAGGTGTAAGTCAACTACCCTGGCCAGCACGATCTCCGGATCAGTCCCCCATTGAGCATGTTTGGGACTGGATGAAGCGTCGTCTCACGCGGTCTGCACGTCCAGCACGAACGCTGGTCCAACTGAGGCGCCAGGTGGAAATGGCATGGCAAGCCGTTCCACAGGACTACATCCAGCATCTCTACGATCGTCTCCATGGGAGAATAGCAGCCTGCATTGCTGCGAAAGGTGGATATACACTGTACTAGTGCCGACATTGTGCATGCTCTGTTGCCTGTGTCTATGTGCCTGTGGTTCTGTCAGTGTGATCATGTGATGTATCTGACCCGAGGGATGTGTCAATAAAGTTTCCCCTTCCTGGGACAATGAATTCACGGTGTTCTTATTTCAATTTCCAGGAGTGTAGACCCACAAAGGCCGAAGAACAACTTCCGCACATGGGCCACTAACTTTGACTCGCACTTTATTTTCTGGAAGTGGGTCACTCAAACCGGTTTCGGACCACTGGCATAGGCGAAGCAGACGTCGACGCGAAGGTGGTGGTCATGATGATGATGATGATGGTAGTTTGTGGGGCGCTCAACATCGAGGTCGTCAGCACCCACACAAGTTCCAAATCGGTCCATGTCCTGTCTCGGCACTTGGATGTGATGAGATGATGCCCACTCCCCGGGTGGAGAAAAATCCCCGACCCGGCCGGGAACCGAACCCGGGAGCCCGTGATTCAAAGGCACCGAAGCTAGCCACTAGACCACGAGCTGCGGAAGATGACGCCGAGGTGTATAGAGCGGGACGCCACCGGTTACCAGGGGAATGGTCCCTCGCTAGGGCCATTGCTCCAGCGATAATATGTATTCTCCTTTCTCAAATACTTCAAACATTTAATGTTTTTGTCTTGTGTAACCAATATTGTAATCTTACACACATATTAAATGAAGTTTTTATAATTATGGACGCACTATTTGGAGTGTGTTAGCGCTACTGGCTGCTCAACTGACTACACGTGAATCGGTGACCAGAGCTCCGACTTTATAGTCTATTAGCAACCCTAGGCTAGCCAGCAGTTGACAAGAGGCGCTTCTTGCACGTGCAACGGCTCCGCATAGCGACTCCATGTGTCACCATTGGGTATATATAAGACCTATATTTATTTATTGTATTGCTATGTTGCTCGTATAATGTTGTTTAACGAGAATAGCTGTAGTTCCCTGAAAATCGTCTACGAATGACTGAAACCGGTTACCGTATCATGAAAATAAAAAGGACTGTCTGAATACATCAGTACGACCTCTAATTTCCCTTTGAATGGTGATCATAGCGCGATTTCAAAGTTGGTGGTAATAACATATGCTCTACATACTCGGCGAAGATCGGATTTTGCAATTTAGTGAGCAGCCCCTTCCGTTTAGCGCGTTGTCTGTCTGCATGTGTGTCCCACTTCAAACTTTCTATGAGATTTGTAGCGCTCTCGCGATGGCTAAATGTACCAGTCACGAATCTTGCCGCTCTTGAATTTGGCCCCACTGGTAAGGGTCTCATACAGACGAACAATACTGGACCAACTAAAGTATTGTAAGCAGCTTCCTTTGTTGAAGGACTGCATCTCTTCAGTATTCTACCAATAAACCGCAGTCTAGAGTTTCCCTTACCCGTTGCTTGTGTAATCTGACCGTTCCATTTGAGATCATTTCGAACAGTGACACCCAAATGCTTGACGGATGTTTCCGCTTCCAAAGACCGGGCATTTATTTTATACTCGTATATTAATGGGGATTTTTGCTTTGTTATATGCAGTAGGTTAAACTTACTAACATTGAGAGATACCTGCCAGTCATTAAGCCACGGATTTATCTTCTGCAAATCCTCACTGATTTGTTCACAACTTTCGTGTGATACCACTTTCCTCTAGACTATAGCATCATCAGCAAACTGCCTAATGCCGCTGTGAATTCAAAAACTGTTAGGTAAGTTAATGTGTAGCAGTAGTACAAGGTGGCCGACTAAGTACGTAAGACGTTTGATATTTTTAAAAAATATCGGAAATGCGACGTATCGATATTTAAAAAATGTCATTATAGGATCCCGACCTACCAATTGAAGTAGTCAATATATAGAAGGAAAAAATATCGAAGTAGCGGCCAAAACAATATCGACTGCACATTGCAAATATGCTGCCAGTTTTAGAGATGCATATTTAAGAATTGATATCTTCTTCTTCTTCTTCTTCTTCTTCTTCTTCTTCTTCGCGGATGGATCACTTAGGACCACGCGTAATCAACATTTGTTGGCCTTCCTTTTCGCCCAGTATTCCTTCATAATCAACGAATGGGCTAGCTTTCGTTGCGTAGACCATGTATGTCGGTTAGTTTTTCTCTCTTCTTCCTCAAAACCCCGTGTGTTTGTGATTTTTCTGATTTCATTTCTATCATGTAGATTTGGAGACCCTAATTCTCTCAGGTCTCTTTCCGTCTGTTTGTACCAGTTCGGTCTTGTAGTTTTGTTCTTTAAAAATGTATGTATTTGTGCGTTAACCTGTTTGAGTCCATTCTTTCTAAGTGCCCCATGAATTGGATTCTTCTCATGCGCATTGTGTCTGTTATTTTGGAGATATTTTTATATATTTCTGCATTGGGTTTTGGATAATGTACCCCATCTTTAGTTCTTGGTCCTAGGATTTTCCTCATTATCTTACGTTCTTTCACTTCTAATTCCTCTTTTAGTGTTCTGTGTTGAAGGTTTAGTGTCTCAGATGCGTAGAGAGCTTCGGGTCTAATTACTGTTGTGTAGTGTCGTATTTTGCAGTTCCACGAGAGACTCATTTTGTTGTAAATGTTTTTTGTTAACTGAAACGCCGTCTCCATTTTCTGGACTCTTGATCTGACAGATTTCTTTTCATTACAATTTTCTGCAATCCATTCACCTAAATATTTAAATTCTTTTACTCGAGAGATGTAGTTATTACCAATTTTGAGATCAGAAGGTGCATCTTTGATGTCAGTCATAAATTTTGTTTTTTCAAATGAAATTTGTAATCCTATTTTAGCTGCCTGTTCTTGTAATAATTCTAGCTGTTTCTGTGCATCAGTAATGTCTTGTGCGATCAGTGCCATGTCATCAGCAAATGCTAAACAGTGTAATTCTATGCCCTTATGTCTTGGGACATAAGGTCCTCGTCCTCGTCCAGGTCAGGCACAACGAGTTGTGACTCCGCAGAACATTGCAGAAGTTGAAGCCATAGCGAAGGAAAACCGCCGAGTGACACTGAATGACATTGCAGCATGTTTACAGATTAGTCATGGGCCAGCACACTACATTGTGCATGATGTTCTCCAGTTTCACAAAGTGCCTGAAAGGTGGGTGTCACGGCAGCTGACTTCTGAAATGAGAGAACGACGTGTTGATGCTTGTGAAGAACTTATTCTGCGCTTTGAACGAGAAGGTGATGGATTCGCTGCAAGAATCGTTACTGGAGACGAAACTTGGGTTCACTTCCACCAACCGGAAACGAAGAGAGCGAGCAAGGAATGGCGCCATTCCTCATCACCAAAACCAAAGAAATTTCGAACAGAACCATCAGCAGGGAAGGTTATGCTGACTCTCTTTTGGGACGAAAAAGGCGTCATTTTGGAGCATTTTTACATGCCTAGAGGGACCACTGTCACCAGTGCATCATACACAGATCTCTTAAAAAATCATCTGCGGCCTGCAACCAAATCAAAGCGACGTGGATTGCTGTCAGCAGGTGTCCTTTTGCAACATGACGAAGCAAGGCCCCCATACTACCCGTACAACAGTTGCAACAATCACAGACCTGCATTTTGAGTGTCTTCCTCATCCACCATACTCACCCGACCTTGCCCCAAGTGATTTCCATACGTTTGGAACACTCCAAGACGCAATGGGTGGAATGAAGTTCCGTTCTGATGAAGAGGTACACCACGCGGTGCATAAGTGGTTGCGCGGACTGCCAAAAGAATTTTTTTTCTAAATGAATTAATGCACTTTGTGATCACTGGAGGACTTGCATTGAGCCTGTGGGAGATTATGTTGAAAAGTGATACAGCTTTGTACCACTTCTGCACAATAAATAATATTTTTAAAAACATGTAAGTTTTTCATTTGACTCGCCCTCGTAGTTTCTGTTGGTAGCGCCGAATGCTGATTACATTTCCCCTCGCACGTCTCCGCCCCCCGCGGAGACCAATCTCGTCATTCATATTTTTGTTCGCCACTTTCAGCCACTGAAGAATTCCGATGTGAAGAAATAACACACTAGTTCCTTTAAAAAAGGTTTTCTAACACAGCTGGTGTGCTATTTATTCACGTCGGATATCTTGTTATTCCATTCACACCGCCACCCCCAGTGCAATCAGAATTGTTATTTGTGCCATCTATACTTGCGTCACTCAGACTGCACATGATGAAAGCTCAAAAAGTTGTAAGACTCCTTCACATTGTGAAAGTAAAATTATGTTTTACTAAAAGTTCAAAAGAGGAGTTTCAAATACGAAGCGTGTTTTTTAAGCAAGTATCGTTTTGAAATTAAAAAAGACGTGCATTGATATCTCAATAATTTTATTTTTACATGAAAGGCTGTACCTTAATCTACTTTTCTACATAATTTCCGTCAATACTGAGGCACTTGTCGTAACGTTGTACCAGCTTTTGAATACCCTCCTCATAGAAGCCTGCCGCCTGTTAACCACTGCATCACCACTGTTTTGACTTCGTCATCGTCTTGAAGACGCTGACCGCCCAGGTGTTTCTCCAAGTGCTGGAACAGATGGTAGTCACTGGGCGCAAGATCGGGGCTGTACGGAGGATTCTCTACAGTTTCCCATCGAAAGGATGTGATGAGATCTTTGGTCTGATTCGCCACATGCGGACGGGCATTGTCTTGCAACAAAACGATGCCCTTGCTCAATTTCCATAGACTGTTGCTTTGATTCTGGTGTGACGTAGGCCACCTATGTTTCATTGCCCTTAACAATTTGGCTTAATAAATGATCGCCACCGTTGTGGTACCGCTCAGGGAAAGTCAATGCACTGTCTAAACTTTTGGTTTTGTGCACGTCCGTCAACATTTTCGGTACCCACAATTTTCGGTAATTCAAGTGCTCGGTCACAGTGCCATACAAAACACTACGAGAAACATTTGGAAAGTCATCCCGCAAGGAAGAAATCGGAAAGCGTCTGTTTTCTCTCGCCTTATTGTCCACTTCCTGCACCAAACTTTCATTAACGACCGAAGGACGGGCACCCCGTTGATCACCATGCATATTTGTGCGGCCATCTTTAATTGCTCTCACCCACTTTCTTACCATTCCATCACTTATAATGTTTTCTCCACAAACTCCACAGATGTCACGATGAATATCGATCGCTTTTAGGCCTTTAGCACTAAGAAATCTTATAACAGCCCGTGCTTCACAGTCGGCGGGACTCACGATTATCGGAGGCATCTTAAACACTCAGTATACAACGTAAACAAGGAAGAATCAGACTGTAATGGCATCAGTGCGTACATTAAGGTACAGGCTTTCATGTAAAAATAAAATAAAATAAAATTACTGAGATGTCTTAGCAGGTCTTTCTTTAATTTCAAAACGGTACTTACTTAAAAAACACGCCTCGTATATATCGAAAAATTCGAAAAAAATATACTGTAAAATAAAAATATTGGCTCCGAGTGCAGCAGGTTCGATATCGACATATCGATACATCGGTGGATAATGTATCGCAGGTACAGGTCGTGGAAAAAATATCGATATATCGATATTTTGTAAACAGCATTGGTACGTTTGTGGCTCGAAGACTTCTTACGTATTAGAACCCAGTAAGTTGTCGTCGATGGTGAGTGTTCTTCGAAGGTGAGGGTATCATCTGGAGTGCCCCAGGGAAGTGTGGTAGGTCCGCTGTTGTTTTCTATCTACATAAAATATCTTTTGGATAGGGTGGATAGCAATGTGCGGCTGTTTGCTGATGATGCTGTGATGTACGACAAGGTTTCGTCGTTGAGTGACTGTAGGAGGATACAAGATGACTTGGACAGGATTTGTGAATGGTGTAAAGAATGGCAGCTAACTCTAAATATAGATAAACGTAAATTAATGCAGATGAATAGGAAAAATAATCCTGTAATGTTTGAATACCCCGTTAGTAGTGTAGCGGTTGACACAGTCACGTCGATTAAATATTTGGGCGTAACATTGCAGAGCGATATGAAGTGGGACAAGCATGTAATGGCAGTTGTGGGGAAGGCGGATAGTTGTCTTCGGTTCATTGGTAGAATCTTGGGAAGATGTGGTTCATCTGTAAAGGAGACCGCTTATAAAACACTAATACGACCTATTCTTGAGTATTGCTCGAGCGTTTGGGATCCCTATCAAGTCGGATTGAGGGAGGACATAGAAGCAATTCAGAGGCGGGCTGCTAGATTTGTTACTGGTAGGTTTGATCATCACGTGAGTGTTACGGAAATGCTTCAGGAACTCGGGTGCGAGTCTCTAGAGGAAAGGAGGCGTTCTTTTCGTGAATCGCTACTGAGGAAATTTAGAGAACCAGCATTAGAGGCTGACTGCAGTACGATTTTACTGCCGCCAGCTTACATTTCGCGGAAAGACCACAAAGATAAGATAAGAGAGATTAGGGCTCGTACAGAGACATATAGGCAGTCATTTTTCCCTCGTTCTGTTTGGGAGTGGAACAGGGAGAGAAGATGCTAATTGTGGTACGAGGTACCCTCCGCCACGCACCGTATGGTGGATTGCGGATTATGTATGTAGATGTAGATTTGGATATCCAAACATGTAGTACACTTACTAATACGACGTTTGACGCGTGCCACATTCATGTGTTTCAACTTCAGTGGGCAGTAGTGTTTTATGAAACTGTGTTCCTCGTTCGCTAGCAGTTTTAAGTCACAAGCAGACGTTGAAGAATCTACGGGTGCCGTTGGGGGCCACGAGAGACTGAGTGAAGATCCTGCCGTCGAGGTCCGCCACACACGACGCGGCACCTGCTCGCCAGTCTCGCAGCTCCTCCACACGCGGGGCGGCTCAAAGAAACGCCGGCCCTCGCTGCAGCCCGGCGCAGAGGGCGACGCGGGACGCGGCTGCAGACGGGCCGCCGCTGGCCCTTTGTGCGCCGCTAATTGGCCGGCGCACTCAATTAACAGGCGGCGCGACTCAATTAGTCCCGCGAGGGACGGCGCGGCGCTGCGCCCGATGCGCCCGTTGCAGGTCTCTCGCCGGCCGTACCGCGAGAGCCGGGACTGGGACACCTCGTCGCGCTGCGGCCAGCGGGTAGCCTGCCGGCAGGCGCTGCAGAGCGTGCTGTACTGTGGCGCGGGACCTCTCGTAACGCTACAGCAGGCTGACCCAGTTTAAAGGGGCCCCGCACGTGAGCGAGGCAGTTTCACCCAGTATTACGAACATGCGCACGGAGTACGTGGGTGCTCCGGGGCTCGAGTCCCTGCATAGATAATCACATGAGTGCGGCGCACAAACAAAAGAGTTTTAGTTTCATAAAAACAACGTAAAATAAATATTTCTCACTTACCATTGAGCCGTGGTAAAAGCTGCTGTATTGAAGATAGAGATGGGGAAACTCGTTCATCGTTGGGAACTAGTTCACTGCTGATCGTTCTTTTTTGGGAACCGTTCATTTTTACTCGTTCACCGTTCATTTGTGCCTGGTATATGGTTCTTATGAAAAACTGAAAACTCGTAGTGTAGGTGACTGAAGGATGGAGGGCACCAAGAAGGGTTTCTTGCTTCCCCCATGGAGTATAGAGTTTTTATTCATTACAGAATTTTTATACGCTTCTAGAAGTAATTTCTGTGATCCTGCAGAACCTCTCGTTTAGCCAAACGTAGGCTTATGTGGCTGATTTTTTTTCCTTTATTGATTTTCAATTCCCCCCGAAGGCGGGCGGGCTGGCAGCAGCTTAGTACGCTGCTCCACAGCTTACAGACGTTTTTTAAGAAAACGGAAGTAGAAAAGAAACAAGAAAAACAGGTAATAAAACGGTGACTTCAAGTGTAAAATGGCGGAAAAATGCGGAAAGTTAAAGCAGAAAGCAAAGGGGTTGGCAATGTTAATAAAATACACAGGAATCAGACAAGTAACATAGTAGACACACAATTAAAATGGTGACCGTCTGGTTTCTGTTTGCAAGAGTTAAAAAAAAATCACACCCAGCGACAGTATGATGGCCGTTCGCAACACTTCCCAAAAGACACATAACACGGAACACTCACTGTTAAACACTGCACGAAAATGGCGGCACAAAGATGACACTCCCGAGCCAAGGGCAGATGGGAGGGGGGACCTGGAGGAGGGGGAAAACAAGGAGGGAGGAGTGGAAAAAACGAAAGGGGGCGGGAACCAAAGGAGGGAGAGGACTCATAAGGGGGGAGAGGGGCAGGCAGACGCGAGAGAGAATGAGAAAAGGCAGAGGAGGGAAATGCAAGAGGACTCGGGGGAGAGAAGGGGGCAGAGAGAGGGGAGGTGGGGAAAAAAGAGGATGGAAGGGGGGGAGAGGGAGCCCGGGAAAAGGACAGAGGAAAGGAGGGGGAATGAGGCTCAGAGTTGATAGGATGGATAAATGGAGGGAGAGAGGGCATCATCCGGGAGGGGGAGTTGATGGAAGCCACCTTGGGAAAGGAGATGAAGGGTGTAGAGATGGAGGGTAGGTATGCAGCTGTTCGCAGGGAAATAATATAGGGTGCCGTACGGAAAACCGGCCCTGGGTACAGACTGCTCGCCAATTACGGGCGATGTCTTGCCCTTTACGAGCAGATACAACAAACAGACAAACATGTAATAATTAGGCAGTGAAGAAATAACAAGCTAATACAAGCAACAACGTTTTTGGTTTGAAAGCTCCTTCCCAACAAATGTTTTTGAGATAATAAGTAAATACGATTTTATGGCAATCTGTGACTTTTCAAATGGAGAGGCACCGCTTTTCCTACTGAGCCAAAATGACCCACAACCTACTTTTTTTTTTCAAGGAAACCAAACTAGCAGGTAATGCGAATTGGAAACAACCCAACCGACAAATAATTAGAGCCTTCCTAAATGTAAAGTTTTGTATATGAGAGATACACCAAAATCGTTTTATACGAGTTTTCTTAGACTAAAAATTAAGCAAATTATTGAAAGTTAGCTGCTAAATCAAATCGATGAAACCAAAAATATATGAATAACAAAAAAACTTTCCTTGTTATAAGTATGTCTTCTGCTGTTCATCGATATAATGAAGTGAGCTGATATGCCCTTTTGTTACCTGAAAAGACGTGCTTGTTACATACAACGTAATTTTTATGTAATTTACGGAACTATAAAATTCTTTTTGATTACCGGTCGTGGACGCTGAATAGCCAGAACCAAGTGCAAGAACAGTTTGTAACACATGTAAAATAGGCGAGCGCAGTGAACGAAACGAACAACTAGATACTCAACTAACTAGGAGCAGTCGGCAGTGGAACTAACACAGGTGGTCATGCGAAGAACGACGAGTGCGGTCGAGGGAGACCGAGATTGAGACGAGCACGCGACCGAAGCTGGAACGAGAACTGCGTAAGTAACCGCCGCGACCGAAGTGAACTAGTGTACTATGAACCGATCGTTCCTGATTCCCGGGAACTATAAGTAGAACGCCGCGACCGAAGTGAACTATGAACCGATCGTTGCTTGGAATTCGTTCCTCGGTCCTTTCGTTCATCTTGGTGAACCGTTCCTTTGCACCCGTTCGTTCGCGAACTACCCATCTCTAATTGAAGAGCTCTCCGCAGCGCGTAGTGTGAAGCAGTCTCCCTCCGTTTCCGGAGGTGGCGCCGCTGTGGCAATCGCAGCTTTGCTGCCTCCCTCTGGTGGGAAAGGGGAAAGCTTGCCTGTTCACATGCATTTAAGGGGCGCTGTGAGCTCGCCAGTCGGGCAGTTTGGGTCAGTCTCTCGTCCCCAGCTTGCTAGTCTGTCTCCCGCATTTGTTAGGCAGTTAGTGTCTGCCTGTCGTTCGGAGTGCTAGTATCTCTGTCTTTCGGATCAACCTTTAAAGCCGGCAAAATGAGTCTTTCCACTCCGCGATTAAGAGAACTCAGAGAGTGGTCGCCCGGTCGGGGCTTAGGTCCTGCATCTGAGTCTGCGCGTTAGGCCACTAGTCTGCTGGAGTATACTCAGGCAATGGTCATTGGCGTTTGGATCGATCGGTTGGTCGGTCGCGTACTGAGACACAAGATGACTTCTCCGTCTTGAGCGTCGACGCATGTTAGTCCAGTGGGCCGCGGAGTATAGCGAGGGGTAGTGACTTCGCGGTCGACACGAGAGCGACAGGAGTCAACCCACGACATCAGTCTGGCCGGTGCGAGCTGCGACGCCCTGAGACGGGAGATCGGCGCGCCTTCCTGCGTCCGTTGGAGTGGCTGGCAGCGGACGGTTCGGGAGAGCGATTTGGGGGTGCTGCGCCAAGTGTTCTCGAGAAATCGCAGTTTATTAGAAGTTAAGTGATTGGTGATATGTTGTTTGATTTACTCGTGTTAAATTCTTCTTCTTTTCTTGGTGAGGTCACCAGCCGTTTGCTTTGGGGTCATCCCTCCATTGCCGCGCGGGATTAGCAGAGCGGTCTCAGGCGCTGCAGTCATGGACTGTGCGGCTGGTCCCGGCGGAGGTTCGAGTCCTCCCTCGGGCATGGGTGTGTGTATTTGTCCTTAGGATAATTTAGGTTAAGTAGTGTGTAAGCTTAGGGACTGATGAACTTAGCAGTTAAGCCCCAAAAGATTTCACACACATTTGAACATTTTGTCGCTCCATTCTTCTCCGTTTGCCCACCCGCAGGAAGGAGGTTGCTTATAAATTGGATGGTCCGTTTTTCCCTTGTGGAGCAGGCGCGGGTTAGAGGAACCTGTGTTTCGGGTTGTTCGGTAATCTCCCTATCAATCTACCGTACGTTAGAAGCTGCCTCTATCATGTTTGTCGGATTTGGTGTGTTAACGAATTTATTGCTTGGAGTGTAACGGCTTAATACCTGAAATACGTTTTGAGCTTTGGAAACTTTGACATTATTGCCCATGATCTTGAGAGGCGGTGTCTGTGTACTGTAGAGCATCTTAACTATTGTTTGATCTTTGGAAACTTTGATATTATTGCCTATGATCTTGAGGGGCGGTATCTGTGTACTCTAGAGCATCTTAACTATTGTTTGATCTTTTGAAACTTTGATATTATTGCCTATGATCTTGAGAGGCGGTATCTGTGTACTGTAGAGCATCTTAACTATTGTTTGATCTTTGGAAACTTTGATATTATTGCCTATTATCTTGAGAGGCGGTATCTGTGTACTGCAGAGTATCTTAACTATTGTTTGATCTTTGGAAACTTTGATATTATTGCCTATGATCTTGAGGGGCGGTATCTGTGTACTGTAGAGCATCTTAACTATTGTTTGATCTTTGAAAACTTTGATATTATTGCCTATGATCTTCAGAGGCGGTATCTGTGTACTGTAGAGCATCTTAACTATTGTTTGATCTTTGGAAACTTTGATATTATGGCCTATTATCTTGAGAGGCGGTATCTGTGTACTGTAGAGCATCTTAACTATTGTTTGATCTTTGGAAACTTTGATATTATTGCCTATTATCTTCAGAGGCGGTATCTGTGTACTGCAGAGTATCTTAACTATTGTTTGATCTTTGGAAACTTTGATATTATTGCCTATGATCTTCAGAGGCGGTATCTGTGTACTGTAGAGCATCTTAACTATTGTTTGATCTTTGGAAACTTTGATATTATGGCCTATTATCTTGAGAGGCGGTACCTGTGTACTGTAGAGCATCTTAACTATTGTTTGATCTTTGGAAACTTTGATATTATTGCCTATTATCTTCAGAGGCGGTATCTGTGTACTGTAGAGCATCTTAACTATTGTTTGATCTTTGGAAACTTTGATATTATGGCCTATTATCTTGAGAGGCGGTATCTGTGTATTATAGAGTATCTTAACTATTGTTTGGCCAACCTTGTAGAATTTATATAAGATGGCCTTTCATGGCTTTTTATTTAAATGATCATTTTAGTATATAAAGTTACCACCCTTTCACCGTAAGACTTTTCTTAGAAGTTAAAATCAAGTTGCACATTCGGTGGCAAGATTAATATTTTAATTGTTAGTGTTTTGTACCATTTCCATCCCTCTATGGGGGGTGCATAGTTTGTGTGCCTCTGTAAACTGTTAAAACTCTTAGTTTAAAGTTACCTGGTGTGTTGCAGATTTGCACCAGTGTAGTATTTCAGAGGCAGTTGTGAGCGGTCGTAACTACGGCCGTATCAAAAGGGAGTGGCAAGGTTGTTTCTTTCTGCCTCTGAATAAACTGTAACCTTCATATTTAGAAGGTGCTTTCGGATTATCATTTTAAATCTGTTTCTTTTAAAAATTGCCTTTAGGCACTATTAAAGTGAATAAAATTCCCATTTGTTGAAAGGGATTTGGTTATGATTTCATCAGTTCCTCCCTGGCAACTACTTCCATGCTTACATAGCGTGATTAAGTGTGTTAATGTTCTTGATGAATCGCTAGTAAATAAAATAAATTCTTAAGAATATTCTTTGAAAATAAATCACGGTTCAACCATTATCAAAGACTAATAAGTAGTTAAAACTTTGAGATGGAAGGTAAAACGTAATCGATTGTTTCAAAAGTGTGCAAAAGCCAGCAAGTAACACACTCCGCCCTTCCTTGCCTGTCTCTGGCCAAGTGAAAGGTAGTCCACACAATAACAACGGAAGTGTTTTGCGAATAGTATTCCCTGTTTTCGGCTTTCTTTGATGTTTCCTTACAAATGACACCCTACAGCCGCTCACTTCCGTTCATCATCAATTGTTTCAATATAACTACTTGCCGATTTTGAGCACTAAAAAAGAATAAAGAAACACAAGCAATCGGATTGTGACAGACTACTTCCATACCGTATTTTATGCTTTCTTCTTTTGTTTCAGTCAGATAAGGGCGGTGAGTTTTATGATTTTAGCGAAATTGTCTTCATGTAATCTGGGTTGTTACTGTTTTCCTTGTTCTCCGAGTCACATCGCCTTGGACGGACGCGGGAGCTTAGACAGCAAGCCGGGAAGTCGTCGTTTTCACAGAACGGGCCATTACCCTGTTATGCTTATTTCAAAGAAGAGGTCTACTTGTCCCGGTGGGTGGAACAGAAACTCTTCTGGGAGCAACAATTTTTTACAATTTTCGAACGTAACACGATAACTGGACGCGTGTAGAAAGCTGAAACACAATACTGACTATTGCTTTCTTTTACATACTTCCGAATTCGAACAGTAAGTTCACTAGTCGCTATGAGTAAATTCTTCACATGTTCGTCTTCATTACAGTGGGTATTACTAACAATGAACA
Source organism: Schistocerca nitens (assembly GCF_023898315.1). Taxonomy (NCBI): domain Eukaryota; kingdom Metazoa; phylum Arthropoda; class Insecta; order Orthoptera; family Acrididae; genus Schistocerca; species Schistocerca nitens. Next base: position 21,330,510 of record NC_064620.1, on the reverse strand, counting down.
GAGAATATGCCTTCTCTCACTGCCTGTAGTACATCAGCAATAAACGAATAAAAATCAATCATTTAAAAAAAATTGTGGGATATCCACAACTGTTCTGTAAGATGTTCATGGTAAACAAATCAGCCACAATACTGGAATACTTGATTGACCGAAGTCATGCACGACAGAAGTTGCTGTACCTTACCTCTTTTTCGTGGTGTTAGCCCCATCATTAGTCAGTCCCCTCGGCGTAGCCACACAGGTCACAGAGGCGCGCTGTCTCAGCGCTGGATTTCAGATACCTGATGATGGGACTAACACCCCGGAACCGTGGTAGTCTATAGCGACTTGTGTTGTGCAAGATTTTGGTGAACTAAGTGTTTTACATCTGTGGCGGATTTGTTTAGCAAGCCGTAAATTCAACTAAATACCTAGGTATTACAATTACGAACGACTTAAATTGGAAGGAACACACAGAAAATGTTGTGCGGAAGGCTAACCAAAGACTGCGTTTTATTGGCAGGACACTTAGAAAATGAAACAGACCTACTAAGGAGACTGTTTATACTACGCTTGTCCGTCCTCTTTTAGAATACTGCTGCGCGGTGTGGGATCCTTACCAGATAGAACTAACGCAGTACATCGAAAATGTTCAAAGAAAGGCAGCACATTTGTATTATCGCGAAATATGGGAGAGAGTGTCACACAAATGATACAGGATTTGGGCTGTAAATCGTTAAAAGAAAGCCTTTTTTTGGTGCGGCGGAATCTTCTGACGGAATTCCAATCACCAACTTTCTCCTCCGAATGCGAAAATACGAGGGCGGTTCAGAAAGTAACCTCCGATTGGTCACAGTGCGGGTTGTGGGGGGAGTAGCGACGCCATCTGTGCGTTCACGCACTCAACAGGTCAGTCGGCATCAAGCCGTGGTCGAGTGAACGTCGTACCTGCGCTAGTTTAATTTTTGTGGCAGTTTGAAATGTGTGCTGCAATAGAAAACCCCGCCAAATGTGAAGTGCGTGCTGTCATAAGGTTTTTTACAGCCAAAGGATATTCTGCAGCAGCTATTCATCGTGAGCTTTGTGCCGTGTACGGACCAAGAGTTATGAGTGAAGGAGTTGTCCGTGAATGGGTACGTTTATTTAAAAGTGGACGAGAAAACGTTCATGATGAAGAGAGGAGTGGTAGACCATCATTGGTGACTGACGAACTCGTTCAGACAGTTGATGCAAAAGTTCGTGAAAATCGACGTTTCTCAATGTCGGAGTTGTCTACTGGTTTTCCACAGATTTCTAAGACTCTCTTGTACGAGATAGTGACAGCAAGATTGGGTTACCGTAAGTTCTGTGCACGATGGGTGCCCAAAATTCTTACCGACCACCACAAAACTCAAAGAATGGCCTCTGCATTCGACTTTCTGTCACGTTATGAGGACGAAGGAGAACCATTGTTAAACAGAATCGTGACCGGTGACGAAACCTGGATTAAGTACGTGAACCCTGAGACAAAAGAACAATCAAAGATGTGGGCACATTCAAATTCGCCTACCAAACCAAGAAAAGCCTCGCAAGATTTTTCTGCCAGAAAACTGATGGCAACGGTGTTTTGGGATGCCAAAGGGGTGTTGTTGGTTGAATTCATGGAACGTGGTACGACCATTAATCAAGACGTGTACTGTGAAACAATAAAAAAGTTACGACGGGCTATACAGAACAAACGCCGTGGTATGCTGACTTCCGGTATCGTTTTTTTGCACGATAACGCCCGTCCTCACTCTGCTCGCAGAACAACGGCCCTTCTTGAGTCCTTCAAGTGGGACGTTATCAACCATCCACCTTACAGCCCAGACCTGGCGCCAAGTGATTATCACCTCTTCATGCATTTGAAGAAATGGCTCGGGTCACAGCGGTTTGATGACGACGAAGAGCTCAAAGATGCGGTCACAGGCTGGCTCCAGGCACAAGCGGGTGATTTTTATGCAGAAGGAATTTCAAAGCTTGTGAAGAGATACGATAAGTGCCTCAATCGCTATGGAGACTATGTAGAAAAATAGTGCAAAGATGTAGTTGTAAGATGTATATATTAAAATATTTTTATTTAACTTGGTGTATTTTTTTAAATCAACCGGAGGTTACTTTCTGAACGGCCCTCGTATTTTGTTGATACCGACGTACATAGGGAGGAACGATCACCACGATAAAATAAGGGAAATCAGAGCTCATACGGAAAGATATATGTGTTCATTCTTTCCGCTCGCTATACGACGAGAATTGTGAAGGTGGTACGATCAACCCTCTGCCAGACACTTAAATGTGATTTTCAGGATATCCATGTTGATGTAGAGACTTTATAAAATATCGCGAGACCCTGGAAACACATCCCACGTTTCGCTATGGATATGAACCGACAGAAACTTTGGAAAGTCGGCACCCAGGGTTAGGAATGTCACTGTGTAGAGTATTCTGCTATGTAAAATGAACTGCTGTTTTTAGCTGCAATTACAGTTGAATTCTGTATCTCCACAAGCACATGCAAAACACAAATTTATAATAAACGAGAATTATAATTTGTTATGCTTTTTCTGAAACGCCTTTCTTGAAAATTCTAGGTTACTTTACAGAATGTAATATGCTTTTCACTGACAGCAAATGGCATCTGTACATCTTTCCAGCGAGCCAATACAATTCGTTTTACGTTTAGTAGCCCTCAATTACTTTTTTATTCATTAGTCTTATAGTTTAACTGCAAGTTGATTGGTTGGTTGATATGCGATAGGGGACCATACAGCGAGGTCCTCGGTCCCCTCGGGTTGGGGAAGTATGGGGAAGGAGGTCGGCCGTGCCCTTTCAAAGGAACAATCCCGGCATTTGCCTGAAGTGATTTGCGGAAGTCATGGAAAACCTAAATCGCGATAGTCGGACGCGGGTTTTGAACCGCCGTCCTCCCGAATGCGAGACCGGTGTGCTAACCACTGCCCAACCTCGCTCGATAACTGCAAGCAGTTACACTGTTTACTCGACGTGTTTGTAGAGATATTGTCAGGGACAGTTATGCTGATTACTGTGACTCTTGTTATCAACTGTATGTAGAAGAATTAGATTATAGGGAATGACAATAAAATTGAGTATAGCTTGCGAGTCAACATACCAAGGATGTTCGGGCTCTTATGCGGTTCCTTTACTTCGAAATTTCTTGGCTCAAACTCGTCCACGGGTTGAACCGTACGTGTCGCATTACACGCCGTAAATTAGACACTTGTGACCCTATGTTTAAATTGTCTGGCTGATGGCAAATTTGCGAAATACGAAGTCAACATAATATATAATAACAGTAATAATCATGCATAGAACAGATCTGGAATGTGAAAATGATTCTCCAGATGAGAAACACCCGAAACACAGAGGTCACTTTTGTAGATTTTAAAATGGCCTACGACTCAATAGACAGAGTAGCACTCTATAACAAGTTGGAAGAATTCAGCATTGACAGAAAGACAAGAGCACTCATTCGGCAAACATTAACTGACACAGTCTCCAAGGTTAAATTTATGGTGCATATCTCTGAACCATTTGAAATCCAAACTGGAGTGCGACAGGGTGACGGACTTTCACCATTACTATTTAATATCATTCTTGAAAAAATTATCAGGACATGGAAAAAAAGAAGTCAAAGGAATCCAAATTAGCATTAGAAAAGCTAATAGATTCAAGGTGAAGTGTTTAGCTTCTGCAGATGACCTTACAATCCTCACAAATAATAGAAAAGAAGCCACTAACGCCATAGAGAAGTTACACGAAATTGCACAAAAACTGGCCTGCAAATTTCGTATGAGAGAACCCAGTACATAGAAAGAGTGCCACAAGACAAATTGCCTATTGTGACAACCCATGGGAAAACCTAAAGGCCAATGAGGAAAGAATAAAAAAACTACAGAAAGCATATAAACTCACGTGGAACTATTATAACAAGAAGTCCATATCCATTAACGCAAAATTGAGGCACTACAGCACTGTCGTACTTCCGGAGGCACTGTATGCATCTGAAACAACACAAATAGGTGGGCAAACTAAAATCAAAGAAATAGAGAAACAAGAAAGCAAAATTCTCAGGAAAATTTTTGGCCCGATACAAGAGCAAGGAATCTGGAAGAAGAGACCAACATCAGAATTATATAAATACACAGACAAGATTACGGATACAATAAGGAAAAGAAGAATGCAGTTCTACGGACATATCCACAGGATGAATGAAAAAAAAATTTCAAAGCCAATTCTTAAAGTCATTAACTCAGGCAGGGGAAAATCAAAACGGATAAATGATGTTGAAGAGGGCCTCAGACAAGCACACATAACAGTAAACAATGCAAAAAATACAAATGAATTCAGGAACATCATAAAAAAAACATAAATCTGACACCACAACACAGAAGAGACCAGGATGCAAATGGACTGCGGAACGAAAGAAACAACACAGTGAACACATGAAGACAATTTGAGCTCAGAAAAAGAATAAACAATCATCATAAAGGAATTCGAGTTCAAACGCTCTCTTTAAATGGGAACAATCGAAAATAATAATAATAACAGTAATAATAATATAGGGAACTAAATTAACGACCCATAAATGATGTGGGTCACATAGTTGCGATTTGGTTAGAATAATGTTTATTCAGAAAGCAAACTAATACCGGATGTGGTCGTATTTAGTTTTACTGTTGCACTCGAGCGCATATCCATTTGACACAGTTCGATCATTCACAATCTCATCGCGAATTACAAGTCCAAAACACCACCTGGTTAACTACGCAAAAAGTTAGAGTTCACACCGGCGTGCGGCTGCTCACCGCTCAGAGACCAAGTCCCGCGATACTATACAACGCGAAATTTCACTTCCTAGCTACCCGTGGTCTAGGGGTAGCGTCTTTGATTCATAATCAAATACGTCTTCGGTCCCGGGTTCGATCCCCGCCACTGCCTAAATTTTGATAAATAATCAGCATTGGCGGCCGAAGACTTTCGGCATAAGAAGTCAGCCTCATTCTGCCAACGGCCTTGTCAGGGCGGAGGAGCGGATAGAGGTTCAGGGCACTCTCTTGTCCTAGGGGTGGGAAATTGCCCCTAAAGGCGGAAGAATCACCAATGATCAACGACATGAGGATGCAGAAGGCAATGGAAACCACTGCATTAAAGACACGTAACGTGTATCCACAGGACATGTGGCCTGTAATTGAAGAGTTGTCATGATGATCTCTCCATCGGCAAAAGATTCCGGAAAAGTCCCCCATTCGGATCTCCGGGAGGGGACTGCCAAGGGGGAGGTTACCATGAGAAAAAGATTGAATAATATACGAAAGGATAACGTTCTACGAGTCGGGGCGTGGAATGTCAGAAGCTTGAACGTGGTAGGGAAACTAGAAGATCTGAAAAGGGAAATGCAAAGGCTGAATCTAGATATAGTAGGGGTCAGTGAAGTGAAGTGGAAGGAAGACAAGGATTTCTGGTCAGATGAGTGTCGGGTAATATCAACAGCAGCAGAAAATGGTATAACAGGTGTAGGATTCGTTATGAATAGGAAGGTAGGGCAGAGGGTGTGTTACTGTGAACAGTTCAGTGACCAGGTTGTTCTAATCAGAATCGACAGCAGACCAACACCGACAACGGTAGTTCAGGTATACATGCCGACGTCGCAAGCTGAAGATGAACAGATAGAGAAAGTGTATGAGGATATTGAAAGGGTAATGCAGTATGTAAAGGGGGACGAAAATCTAACAGTCATGGGCGACTGGAATGCAGTTGTAGGGGAAGGAGTATAACAAAAGGTTACAGGAGAATATGGGCTTGGGAGGGGGAATGAAAGAGGAGAAAGACTAATTGGGTTCTGTAACAAGTTTCAGCTAGTAATAGCGAATACCCTGTTCAAGAATCGCAAGAGGAGGAGGTATACTTGGAAAAGGCCGGAAGATACGGGAAGATTTCAATTAGATTACATCATGGTCAGACAGAGATTCCGAAATCAGATACTGGATTGTAAGGCGTACCCAGGAGCAGATATAGACTCAGATCACAATATAGTAGTGATGAAGAGTAGGCTGAAGTTCAAGACATTAGTCAGGAAGAATCAGTACGCAAAGAAGTGGGATACGGAAGTACTAAGGAATGACGAGATGCGTTTGAAGTTCTCTAACGATATAGATCAATAAGGAATAGCGCAGTAGGCAGTGCAGTTGAAGAGGAATGGACATCTCTAAAAAGGGCCATCACAGAAGTTGGGAAGGAAAACATAGGTACAAAGAAGGTAGCTGCGAAGAAACCATGGGTAACAGAAGAAATACTTCAGTTGATTGATGAAAGGAGGAAGTACAAACATGTTCCGGGAAAATCAGGAATACAGAAATACAAGTCGCTGAGGAATGAAATAAATACGAAGTGCAGGGAAGCTAAGACGAAATGGCTGCAGGAAAACTGCGAAGACATCGAAAAAGATATGATTGTCGGAAGGACAGACTCAGCATACAGGAAAGTCAAAATAACCTTTGGTGACATTAAAAGCAACGGTGGTAACATTAAGAGTGCAACGGGAATTCCACTGTTAAATGCAGAGGAGAGAGCAGATAGGTTTATTTATTTATCGTATGATGTGTACATTGATTTACATTTATATACAATATTTTCAGGACTAAAATGTACAATCACAAGTTCGTACAATTTTACAGCTCTATGTCTAGTTCTTCAATCCACTTGACTGCTTCATCCGATGTACGATGAATGTCCATTAAAGTTCCTCTGAAAGTACGATGAGGGCAGTCAGCAACAATGTGATGAATCGTCTGTGAGGGGGCACCACAGTCACAATTTGCAGAGCCAACCCATCCCCATTTGTGCAGTAGATAGCCACATCTGCCTTGTCCAGTTCGAATGCGGTTAATGATCCTCCACTGACGCCTTGGAAGATCAAATCCTTGCGTCTGCTTGGAAGGGTCCTCGACTAGATGTTTATTGGCTACTGAAGACTGATCCCACTGGAGTGTCCATGAACTGTTAATGTTGAAAGCAGATCCTTCAAGGTCGAGTGCTGTGCGCCATGGTGGTTTCCTCGATTTCAAGCGTTGGTGTGTTCCTTGTACAATATCTTGATGGATGGGGAGCTGGGGGTTCTGCTGAATGTTTTTCCACGTCTTTAGGAGAGCTTCTGATCTTCTTAGGGCTGGAGGTGGGATATTGCTTTGAACCGGCAGCCACAGCGTGTTTGTGCTCCGAATACATCCTGTGATTAATCGCATTGCCTGATTGAGTTGCACGTCTATCTTCTTAGTGTGAACACTGTTGAGCCAGGTTGGGCAGCAATATTCAGCAACAGAATATGACAGAGCTAATGCTTTAGATCTCAGGACGTTAGTATTGGCTCCCCATGATGTACCAACAAGCTTCTGAAGAATATTATTTCTAGTTTTAACTTTAGCAGCCACATTTGATAAATGCTGCTTGAAAGACAGAGTTCTATCTAGTGTTAATCCCAGGTACTTTGGTGTACTACAGTATGGCAACACTTGGTCTCTGAATACAACTTCTGGTTTGTAATTTGACTGTCTGTTACGTAGGTGGAATGCAGATATAACTGTTTTCTGAGGATTTAGGTGGAGGCACCATTTCTTGAAATATTTGTCTAAGGCTTCCAGATCAGTGGATAGAATAGTTTCAGCATCAGCAAAGTTGGAGCACTGAGTCACCAGACAAATATCATCAGCATATATGAATTTCCTTGAAGATGTTTCTGGTAAGTCGTGTGTATACAAATTGAAAAGGAGGGGAGCCAGAACAGACCCTTGAGGTAAGCCGTCATTTAGTTTAAACATTCTGCTCCTATCATTATCTGAGTAGATCTGAAAGTACCTATTGCTTAGCATATTGTTGAGTAAGGCCGTGAGTTTACGACATGGGATAACACTCACAAATTTTAAAAGGAGTCCTTCTCGCCAGACAGTGTCATAGGCAGCAGATAGATCCAAAAAGGCAGCCACACTTACTGATTTCTTCTCATACCCATTTTCAATGTGCGTAGTGAGAGATAGTACCTGATCGTTACAACTTCTCCCAGGTCTAAATCCTGCTTGCTCGATAGGAATATGATGGTTGATTGTTTCACAGATTCTGTTGTAGATCAGACGCTCAAGGAGTTTATAAGTGATACTTAAGAGTGCTATTGGACGATAGTTTTCCACTTTTGTGGGATCTTTATTTGGTTTCAGTATGGCTAATATTTTTGATTTCTTCATCAGATGTGGGATGTTTCCAGTTTGCAGGATGTTTGAAAGGAAGTTGGTCAACCATTTTACTGTAGCTGGTCCACAGTGAGCCAGGAATTCTGGGTATATTCCATCATATCCAGCTGCTTTTCCAAGTTTCATACTTTTGATTGCAGCTTTAGTTTCCTCTTCTTGAAATGGAGTAGAGAATTCGGAAGACTGTAGGGCTGCTCTTTTCTCGGTGTTCAACTGTAGTTTGATATCCCTTTTGGCTTGCTTGTCCTTTATATTCTTTGTAACTGACACAAGGTGTTTAGCATAGTCATTCAAATTGATGGCATTTTTTGATCTTTTTGTTGTAGGGTTTGAAGAGTCTAATTTCCTGATGATAGACCAGGCTTTTCTGCTAGAATGGGTGTAATCTAGGGACCCCACAGTTTCATGCCAGATAGGTGGAAAGAATACATTGAAAGCCTCTATGAGGGTGAAGATTTGTCTGATGTTATAGAAGAAGAAACAGGAGTCGATTTAGAAGAGATAGGGGATCCAGTATTACAATCGGAATTTAAAAGAGCTTTGGAGGACTTACGGTCAAATAAGGCAGAAGGAATAGATAACATTCCATCAGAATTTCTAAAATCATTGGGGGAAGTGGCAACAAAACGACTATTCACGTTGGTGTGTAGAATATATGAGTCTGGCGACATACCATCTGACTTTCGGAAAAGCATCATCCACACAATTCCGAAGACGGCAAGAGCTGACAAGTGCGAGAATTATCGCACAATCAGCTTAACAGCTCATGCATCGAAGCTGCTTACAAGAATAATATACAGAAGGATGGAAAGAAAATTGAGAATGCGCTAGGTGACGATCAGTTTGGCTTTAGGGAAAGTAAAGGGACGAGAGAGGCAATTCTGACGTTACGGCTAATAATGGAAGCAAGGCTAAAGAAAAATCAAGACACTTTCATAGGCTTTGTCGACCTGGAAAAAGCGTTCGACAATATAAAATGGTGCAAGCTGTTCGAGATTCTGAAAAAAGTAGGGGTAAGCTATAGGGAGAGACGGGTCATATACAATATGTACAACAACCAAGAGGGAATAATAAGAGTGGACGATCAAGAACGAAGTGCTCGTATTAAGAAGGGTGTAAGACAAGGCTGTAGCCTTTCGCCCCTACTCTTCAATCTGTACATCGAGGAAGCAATGATGGAAATAAAAGAAAGGTTCAGGAGTGGAATTAAAATACAAGGTGAAAGGATATCAATGATACGATTCGCTGATGACATTGCTATCCTGAGTGAAAGTGAAGAAGAATTAAATGATCTGCTGAACGGAATGAACAGTCTAATGAGTACACAGTATGGTTTGAGAGTAAATCGGAGAAAGACGAAGGTAATGAGAAGTAGTAGAACTGAGAACAGCGAGAAAACATCAGGATTGATGGCCACGAAGTCAATGAAGTTAAGGAATTCTGCTACCTAGGCAGTAAAATAACCAATGACGGACGGAGCAAGGAGGACATCAAAAGCGGACTCGCTATGGCAAAAAAGGCGTTTCTAGCCAAGAGAAGTCTACTAATATCAAATACCGGTCTTAATTTGAGGAAGAAATTTCTGAGGATGTACGTCTGGAGTACAGCATTGTATGGTAGTGAAACATGGACTGTGGGAAAACCGGAACAGAAGAGAATCGAAGCATTTGAGATGTGGTGCTATAGACGAATGTTGAAAATTAGGTGGACTGATAACGTAAGGAATGAGGAGGTTCTATGCAGAATCGGAGAGGAAAGGAATATGTGGAAAAGACTGATAAGGAGAAGGGACAGAATGATAGGACATCTGCTAAGACATGAGGGAATGACTTCCATTGTACTAGAGGGAGCTGTAGAGGGCAAAAACTGTAGAGGAAGACCGAGATTGGAATACGTCAAGCAAATAATTGAGGACGTAGGTTGCAAGTGCTACTCTGAGATGAAGAAGTTAGCACAAGAAAGGAATTCGTGGCGGGCCGCATCAAACCAGTCAGTAGACTGATGAGCAAAAAACAGAAAAGAAAAGCTACCTAAAAACCTACCGTCAGCTTTCGCGTCTCCACCAGCACTGTACCATTTGGTGTCCAGACCACAACTGCCCCTCTGCCCGTCTCCGGCCGCGTTCCCCACGTGCAGAACATCGTCGCTCAACTGAGAACGGCAGTACCCTTTACTGAAGCAGTCCAGCTGATTGGCTACAGCTTATTTTACACTATTTTACATTTTAACATATTCTAATAATCAAAGCTTGACCACTATCGCGTTATAAATAAAGTAACAATAATATCCATTAGTTAATGAAAGTTAAATACTTTTACATAAAACCAATTCAATTTCCTTCTTAACTTTGAACGTAACGGCCAGTAGCTTTGCACCAATGTGCTTTCTGATAAATAAATGAAGAACAAAAGTGACTATTATGCACTAAACTTTACAACAAATATTCTATTACCTGATGAGTCAATAAGGTAGCATGCTATCATCGTTTAATGTGTTTTGTGTGGAGAAAATAATGATCTGATGCTTAGCTGAAAAAATGATAATTTAAATTTTCTATATCTTTTAAACAAATAAAGTTACAGAATTGAATTTTACATTATTTGTCATTTTAATGATGCGCTTCTATACGAAATGTCGATAGTTAAGATCGACCAAACCGTTAAGATTTTAGCATTCACGTCTTTGATACAAAACTTGATAATTTCACTTTAACGGTAAATCCTACACTATTATAGATATGATCAATTTTATAGTTTTATTGGGATCACCATTAAAATTTAAGAAAGATGATAGATTAAAATTGCTGTGGCTTCATTCCCTGAATTACTAGTTTTCGTAAAACGTTTCCCTTTATGGACGATCTTAGGTCCGCCGTATTTAACACTGCTGGGCACAAACAGTTCCTACGGGGTTTCATTATGACGTAGGTTCTCTTCTGTCACACTCGCACACAATAGCGCTTAGGTCTGATCAGCCTGGCCTCATTCACCACTATAGACACCTGTGAATTTCCCAATCTCCTGACGAATCTGCTCTCTTTGTGGCACACGGTCCTGAACGACAGGATTCGTTTCACAATTCCTGGACGGCGGTCTCTTTCGGCCATATACTTAAATGAGAGCGAAATTCTCGTTAACTCACAAGCTGTGTAATAGATTTGTCCTGAACATGTAAATTAACATGTTCTCTTAACACTACAGTAGCTACGTTGTCATTCTAGTAGAAGTTAAAAACCTTAAGAATGCGTTTCATTATTTTAAAAACAACTCAACATATTAAGAAGGAGCACACTGTATCGCGACTATTACTATGAATTATCCGCATGGCTGTAGCGGATCGTGCAGGCACGTCTCGATCCCTGAGTCAACAGGTGGGGACGTTTGCATGACAACAACCATCTGCACGAACAGTTCGGCGACATTTAGAGCAGCATGGACTATTAGCTCGGGGTCCATGGCTGCGGTTACCCTTGACGCTGCATCATAGACAGGAGCGCCTCCGATGGTGTACTCAACGACGAACCAGGGTGCACGAATGGCAAAAAGTCATTTTTTCGGATGAATCCAGGTTCTGTTTACAGCATCATGATGGTCGCATCCGTGTCTGGCGACATCGCGGTGAACACACATTGGAAACGTGTATTCGTCATGGCCATACTGGTGTATCACCCGGCCTGATGGTGCGGGGTGCTATTGGTTACACGTCTAGGTCAACTCTTGTTCGCATTGACGGCACTTCGAACACTGGACGTAACATTTCAGATGTGTTACGACCCGTGGTTCTACCCTTCATTCGACCCCTGCGAAACCCTACATTTCAGCAGGATAATGCACGACCGCATGTTGCAGGTCCTGTACGGGCCTTTCTGGATACGAAAAATGTTCGACTGCTTCCCTGGCCAGCACATTCTCCAGATCTCTCACCAAATTGAAAACGTCTGGTCAATGGTGGCCGAGCAACTGGCTCGTCACAATACGCCAGTCACTACTCTTGATGAACTGTGGTATCGTGTTGAAACTGCATGGGCAGCTGTACCTGTACACGCCATCCAAGCTCTGTTTGACTCAATGCCCAGGCGTATCAAGGCCGTTAATACGGCCAGAGGTTGTTGTTCTGGTTTCTCAGGATCTATGCACCCAAACTGCGTGAAAATGTAATCACATGTCAGTTCTAGTATATTTGTCCAATGATTACCCGTTTATCTTCTGCATTTCTTCTTGGTGTAGCAATTTTAATGGCCAGTAGTGTACTTCGCGAGTTTCCTCTTTGGTGTGCTGTGGATCGTCCGGCAGGTGTTTCTCCGCGGTGGCGTCTTTCGCCGGGTGTGTGCTCATTGCTACCGCCTTCTTCTTGTGCGACTACTGGGCCATGGTGCCACCCACACGCTACACGACAACTCTGCTTTTGCTGTACAGCAACGCAACAATTTACAGTGCGCGCAAGCTTCACCGGGCAACCCGGCTGCTCGGCCTTTGACACCAGCGAGCAGCACAGAGCCCTCCGCAACAGCGATCCGCTCGCCACGGCTGCACAGGTGCAACTGTGTCTGTGATGCGATACAAGCATTAGAAATTTCTGTCACAAACCTTTAAGCACATAAAAGCAGCTCCAGTAACCTTATAAACATTCTGATACAAGCACTAGTGTTTTAGAATCTTTTATAATCATACTGGAGCCGCTTCTACCTGCTTAAAGGTTTGTGACAGAAATTTCTAATACCTTGTCGTGCTTCTTCAGCTGTACCATTTTATCCCGTTTTTGTTGCTACATTGAGAGAGTTATTGTCTAAAGTACTCGAAACTTGTGAATAACCAGTGACAGTATAGCCACTTAGTTTAATTGTTACGGTATGTTGTACACTAAGTACGTGCCCTGTCACCAGTTTGACAACACCCAATACAAATTTCCTCTTATTATACACATTATTAATTTCTGCAGGACTTGCACACTTCCGGACATTTTGCCGATTTTCCTTTTCGTGCAGACATCGTATCTGAATGTTCTTCTTTGTTATAACGTATTCTTAGGTCCAGTGTAAGAACGACAAACATTTACCAGGACCTGTTTGAAATTGTCAGCGGCAAGACTGTGGTCTATTGCGGTTTTCGTTTACCTTTCTGCTATGTTATTGCTTTCACTTTTCGGGATCCCGCGACAGTCATTCGACTATGGGATCGAAGGTCGCAGGAAGGTCGTACTCAACGCTCTGTAATGTCTCTGTTGTCCCACGCGACTAGCACCCTAGAGGATAAAAACAATCTCTGCTCGGCCGAGCAGGATCGTACAACCACGGTACGTGTCTTGAGACAGGAAACGGGCGTCTTTACTGCAATAAGTACCAGCACCGACAGAAACAGTTCAGGTATATATGCTGACGTCGCAAGTTTAATATGAAAGAGATAACGAAAGTATAACAGAAACTTCCTGGCACATTAAAACTGTGTGCCGGACCGAGACTCGAACTTGAGACCTTTTGCGGTCAAGTGCTCTACCGCAGGACAGCTTCTGTGAAGTTTGGAAGGTAGGAGACGAGATACTGATGGAATTAAAGCTCCGAGAACGGGTCGTGAGTCGTGCTTGGGTAGCTCAGTCTGTAGAGCACTTGCCCGCGGAAGGCAAAGGTCCCTAGTTCAAGTATCGGTCCGGCACACAGTTTTAATGTGCCAGAAAGTTTCATATCAGAGCACACTCCGCTGCAGACTGAAAATATCACTCTGGAAAGTATAAAAAGTAATTCACTACGTAAAAGGAGATGAAAGTCTGATAGTCATGGTGGATTCTAATGCGGTTGTGCGAGAACGAGTGGAAGAAAAGGTTACTCGAGAATATGGTCTTAGTACTAGGAATGAGAGAGAAGAAAGACTAATTGAGTTCTGCAACAAATTTCAGTTAGTAATACTCAGTTCAATAATCACAAGAGAAGAAGGTATACTTGGAAAAGGCCGGGAGATGTGGGAAGATTTCAGTTAAATTACATCATGGTCAGGCAGAGATTCCGAAATCAGATATTGGATTGTAAGGCTGGCAGAGGGACACATATAGACTGTGATCACAATTTAGTATTGATGGGGAGTAGGCTGAAGTGTAAGAGACTAGTCAGGAGGGATCAATGTACAAAGAAGTGGGACACGGAAGTACTAACTAATGAAGTGATATGCTTGAATGTCTCTGAGGCTATGATAATGAAAATAAGGAATAGTTCAGTAGGCAGTTCGGTTGAACAGGAGTGGACATCTCCAAAAGGAAAATCACAGAAGTGGGAAAGAAGAACATGGGTACAAAGAAGGTAACTACAAAGAAACCTTGGTTAACGTAAGAATACGTCAGTTGCTCGATGAAATAAGAAAATACAAAAATATTCAGGGACAATCAGGAATGCAGAAATAAAAGTCACTTAGGAATGACGTTAATAGGCTGCGCAGAGAAACTAAGGCGAAATCGAAAAAGAAATGATTGTCGGAAGGACTGGCACAGCATATAGATAAGTTCAAATGGTTTTAATAGCTCTGAGCACTATGGGACTTGACATCTGAGGTCATCAGTCCCCCCTACAACATAGAACTACTTAAACCTAACTAACCTAAGGACATCACACATTTCCATGCCCGAGGCAGGATTCGAACCTGCGAGCGTAACGGTAGCGCGGTTCCAGACTGAAGCGCCTAGAACCGCTCGTCCACAGCGGCCGGCGCTATAGATAAGTCAAAAGACATTTAGTGAAATTAAAAGCACGGGTGATAAGATTAAGAGCGCAGTAGAAATTCCACGGTTAAATTCAGAGGAGAGAGTGGATAGATGGAAAAAGTACATTGAAGCCCTCTGCGAGGGGGAACACTTGTCGGATGACGTTATAGAAGAAGAAACAAGAGTCGATATAGATGTGATAAAGGATCCGGGATTAGAATCAGAATTTAAAAGAAATTTGGAAATCTTAAGATCGAATAAAGCAAAAGGATAGACAACACAACACACTTCGTTAAATCACTAGGAGATGTGGCAACAAAACAATTATTCACGTTTATGTGGAGAATGTATGAGTCTGGCGAAATACCACCTGACTATTGGGAAAAATTATCCACGCAATTCCGAAGACTGCAAGAGCCAAAAAGTCCGAGAATTATCACACAATCAGCTTAACATCTCATGCATACAAACAGCTGACGAGAAAATATTCAGAAGAATGGAGAAATGACTAAGGATGTCATAGATTATCAGTTTGGCTTTAGGAAAGCTAAAGGCACTACAGAAGCAGTTACGACGTTGCAGCTCGTAATGGAAAGAACACTAAAGAAAAATAAACACACGTTCACAGGATTCGTCGACCTGGAGAAAGCGTTCGACAATGTCAAATGGAGAAAAATGTTCGAAATTCTGAGAAAAATAGGTGTACCTATATGAAAAGACGGATAATATACAATACGTCAAGACGGCACAATAAGAGCGGAAAATCAAGGACAAAGTGCTCGTATTAAAAAGGGCGTAAGACAGAGATGTGGTCTTCAATCTATACTTCGAAGAAGAAATGACGGAAATAAATGGAAGGTTGAAGAGTGGAAATGAAATGCAAGGTGAAAGGATATCAAGATTTTCAGACTATATTGTTATCGGCAGTGACAGTTGAAACATCCCCTTATAAAAATTTATGAATGACTGTGCTGATAAACCTCTTACGTTATTTGATTTTCAAACAGCAGATCAGAACTGAACGTACTCAGACATTTCGTTATCCTGATCAACGCTAAACTGACACAATATTTTTAGCGCAACGCAATCCGACTTTCAATAATCCCTAAAAAAGAATGGCCCTGACTATCAATGACCTATACCTTTCATGAATCACTTACCTCACAAAAATCTGCGTTACTCGAACTATTGCAATACAGCGAGAGCCAATACTGCCAGCTAAATAAAAGATTGATTCTAACTAATGAAGGCACTAACTACTGATAGGCATACTTAGCAAATGAAAGATTTTGATAGAGAACGAACAATGTATTTACCTTAATAGTGTTCAAAAGTCATAATATATATATTCTTTCATGACATCCAGTCTTGCAAATTTACTGTCTCTGATGGACACACGTCCAGATCATCCGCTCTCAAAACTCCGCCATCTCTCTCCCCACATCCACAACTGCTGGCGGCTCACCTCCAACTGCGCAACGCTACGCGCTGTTCACATCCAACTGCCCAACACTACAATACCGAATATTCCAACAATGCCAAACAGCCACAGACTGCACACAGCACAGCCAGTGATTTTTCATACAGAGCGCTACATGACGTTACCAACATAAAAACCTAAACAGCCTACTTACACCTAAACAGCCTACTTGCACAGTGAAGAAGAATTACAGGATCTGTTAAATGGAGTGAACAGTCTACTGAGTACAGAATATGGATTGAGTGTAAATCAAACAAGAATAAGGTAACAAGGTAGCAGAAGAGAGAAAAGCGAGAGACTGCATTGGGTGATGCCGAAGTGGATGACGTAAGAGAATTCTGCGAACTAGGCAGCAAAATAATACTTTATGGATGGAACAAGGAGGCAACTGGCAAATAGGATATTTCCGGCCAAGAGAAGTCTACTAGTATCAAACATAGGCCTTGATTTGAGGAATGAATTTCTGAGAATGTACGTTTGGAACACAGCATTGTATGGTAGCCAAATATGGACCGTGGGAAATTTGTAAAAGAAGAGAATCGGACAACTTGAGATGTGGTGCTCCAGAAAAATGTTGATAATTTGGTGGACTGATAAGGTTATCTAGACAATCGCCGAGGAGTGGAATATGTAGGAAACGCTGAGAAGGACAGGATGATATGACATTTTTAAGACATCACGGAATAACTTATGTGGTATTATATGGAGCTGTAGAAGGTAAAATTTGTAGAGGAAAACCGGTATTGGAACACATCCAGTTAATAATTGATGATGTAGGTTGCAAGTGCTACTTTCAGAAGGAAGATTTGGCGCAGGAGGGAAATTTGTGGCTGGCTGTATCGGACCAGAAATGTTCAAATGTGTGTGATTTCCTAAGGGACCAAACTTCTGAGGTCATTGGTCCGGCTGATTAAAAAACAAAAAAAGTACCCAAACGTACAAGGCGGCGGCGGCGGCGGTTGGAGCACCACGAGTTGTCAGTATAGTTGCAGTTTCCCTTGATGCGGCAACAGAGAGAGGCGTGCCTACTGATCTCTTGACATAGTGGGCTTCTTTTCAGAAAAAATTCCTATTCTGCGTACATCATCTCTGGATCATATATCCGGTAACTTGGACTACACATTCCTTACGTGTTAAGGCCGGTGTCTCTACCCTTTCCTCAAGTTCTCTTGATGCTCTCATCAAAATTGTTCAAGACCTCAAGTTACCCAAACTGTTATGACGTATCTTTATAAGTGCCGCCTAGTGCAACGTTCTGCCGACCTCCTATCCACGGATCACATGTGAACAACGTTTGGCGGGAGACTGCCACGTGACCCCGACCAGTCACTACGATTGAGGCACTATCAGAGCAGAAGTAGACTGGAATGACACGGCCGTATCTGCCGCCCAAGCTCTGCTTGACTTTATGTCAGAAGGGTCAGAGCCATTGACGCTGTCAGACATTGCAACTCTGTGTACTGTTTTCTGCGCACTGCAAACCCCTAAACCACCTACAAATATAGCGAAGTATTATTCCTGCTATATTGCACACGGACAATACGTAGATTTTCTAAGTCAGCACGTTACTTTCTGCGTCATTCTTAGTTAAAGTAACTTATGGATAGTAGCCATTCCGGATATTGACGGAGGAATTTTCTGCTGCCTGAAAACGAATCGAAGTTACATTTATTTCTGCAGGTCGTCTTTAATGATGCTGCTGTATGCAGTACGTCGCGTGTGGCAAATAGCTGAGCCTCAAATCCATTACGGTAATACGACAGAAGAGACTGTGTATAAAAAGGAAAGCAGAGGGTTGTTCCTTTTAGTAGTATGAAGCCTAGCGTTGCGCTTGTCGCAATACTGAAACCGAGTAGACGTGAAACGATAGCTGCTTACTGCTACGTCTCGAAGTGGAAAGTCTTACGCGACGGAAGTAATCTAACCGACTAAATGAAAACTTTTAATAAAAGAAACGCTAATGAAACAAGTTGTGATGAATCTTGGGTTGAAAACATTTAAATTCGTTACTGTTCACATGTGAGAGCTGTGAACTACTACTACTTTTAGCTTCAGATTACAATGAAGCTTCTTTGTTTTGTAAATAACTGCTTTTTCCTAGCAGCAGTTTTATTTTAGTTCTTAAGTTTTCTTTCTCGGGACTCTGAGGTGATAAAGCAACATCGGTTCCAACCGAAACAACTGTTATCGGACATTCTGCAGGAGTTTCATTGTTCGTATCAGTGCTGCAATTTTCATTCATGTTTCCAACCTGAAAGTAACATATAGATATATTTTGCTCTCATATCTGGATGAACAGTCATTAATGCTGAAGACAGCCACCCGAAATTAATTCCAAATAAATGCAACGCTGAAGCTGAACATCCGGGTTCAAGCCCCAGTCCTGCACAGCTTTTCATATGTGACGAATAGGTAGTGTAACTGTACGTAACACAGCTGATGCCCACATTTTCAACAGGTTGTGTAACTGCACCTAACACAGCTGATGCCGATATTTTCAACAGGTAGTCTAACTGTACCTGCGGACATTTTCGCAGTCAGCGAACTTATATCGAATTAACGTAGGTATTCCTTTAAATTAAGACAACAGGCTGCATTAAAGTTTGATATACACAAATGTTTTCAATTAGGCCACTCTAATGTATTATGTAATATGAATCACATTAGTTTAAAAAAATTACGACTGATAAGTGTCGCAAAGAAACTTTTGTGAAGCTTTGTCCTTATGTTACTGTTGATGTGGAATGTCTTCCGTTTCATCATTTTCTTCCACCAGTAAGTTTAACAACAAACCATGACCACTAATTTGAAAGAGAACCGTGCATCTGCTCGCACGAACTGTTCATGACTGAACTGCAGGCTACTTCTATGTGGCGGCGTCAGGCTACGCACTCAAATAAAATACTTTAACTTTTTAAATAAAATACTTTATGTCGATATCCTTCTAAACTTAAAAACAGTTCGCATATGTTAACTACATTTAGTACACAGCAACAACGACCACAATTTTTCACTGCAAACTCTTAAGCTTTTATGCTGCAGAGTACTAGGGAATTAAGTATCATAGTGACATAGAAAAAAATGGACAGTTCATCATAGAGCCGTGATATCAGACTATAAGATACGACAGAAATCAATTTTGTGCAACATTTAGTTTCTTCAGAATCGAATGAGAGGTTTTATACACAGTAGTGATGAAAACGTGCAAGAGCGAAATTAGACGTTTTTAATTTTTTAAAGGAAACGCTACACAACTGCATAGTTGATGTAGGTTTGCTTCATTTACAAACACCATTTTGTTTACTGTGCATTTATTACTCACAACAAGAAAATCAAAAAATTCATTTTTCTAGTGTATTGCTATCAGCCGTTCCATAGGCTGTTGTGTGTGGTAATGACAGAATCATTCGTGGCGTCTCAGACTGCTCTCGATTTGCAGCATCGATCAGGTGCTATCGAAATCCTCTGCTGCTGAGTAAATATTTTCGTGATGAGCTAGGCAGTACATCGCTCTTTCTGCACTACAGTATGGAGCCTTGTGAAGCTGCTCTGGACATCAACGTACGTGTAGTGTCCTTTCTTGTTTGTTCTGTCTGTACGCATTTTTTTAAAAAAAATTTACGGAGCCCCGAAATTCCCTGATGAAAATCAAACTCAGAAATCAACAATAGGCGACTCTCGATGGTTAAAATTTCAATGGAACTCAGTTAAAGTTCTAATAATGATTGTGAGAGATCGACGTGGAGTCAGTAAACAATCTAAATAAAAATATCTGGTACAAAAGAAAGTTGCTAAGGAAATCGATGGTCTACTTGGGCTACGGCGAGAGCGTCCACTGTTGTGAAACTTGCTAAAAATACTTAACTTTCTGCTTTCATTATCCAATGACGATTGTGGCAGTTCTGGAGTCACAGTTGGAATGGGCTGTGCTTCTCATTTTCTCGTTTCTACATAATGATTATGAAGTACTAATCCATCAAAGTTAAATAATGAAGACAGTTCTACGAGAACTAAAGACGTGTACTTCTTTGAAGTAATTTATGTACTGTAGTACGTTATTATTTATTGAGTGAAAGCATGAGTGTTGCGATGAGATAAAAACCGAAATGATTACCAAAACAACTGACGAAACATTCAGATTACAGATTTTTATGTAAGAGCACACTGCGAATTGCAAATTGCTATTTGTTTGCTGAGGTTTTGTCGTGACCATCATTTCGATTTGTGGAGTGTTCCAAAATACGTAGGATATCTTTGACCTATCGAGTTTGTGAAAGGGCAAGAGTACAACTGTTTATCGAGAAGTCTGAATATATTGACTGCTGACAGTTGATCGCATTAATCACCATTGTAATCAAATGTGGAGAACAATAATATTAAAATACTAGATGTCAATGGTGAAGGGTTCTCTGCAAACTCCTAGAACTCAATTTGCTTCAAGAAAGCAGTCAACCGTACATAACGTTTTTAATATTCGTGCTAGGTTTTAAAAACGGATTACCTGTGAAGGTAAGTCTGAATATGCCCTATATTAAGACAAATGCCCCAGTAAATACAGTGTTAGAATGATGAATCAGATTAGTTGGACAACGAACACTTAAATGTCTTGTGCAATGGTTTACAATGGGCATAGCGAACGGAAATCGAATATAAGTGAACATGAACAATCGCACCGATTTTGCGAAGCATACACAAGTGTAATACACCGTGGCGTACTGCCCCATGCAGTGCTGTTTGCATGTGTACCCAATAATTATAACAACTCACACATACAAGGCATCAGATGTGCAAGTTTTCTATAGAATTAAGCACTACGTCGACATCATCAGCATCTATCTCCTTTGCTGAAAAGCGTGCAAATTAATGCTAAACACAATTTTTACTGATTACTATTATTTTTGATATTAATTCGAGTAAGAAATCCTTTAAGATTCTACCAATTCCTGAAGCTAAATAATATATTTCACATAAAGATATCATATTCCAACTTATGAGTGCAAGGAAAATGAGTGCCAAGCAAAATTGATATGGAAGAGTATTTGAATGTCAATCCATATAACTGACTACAACAAAGTAAGTCCGTCACATTATTACGTGTAATATAAGTACTCGGAAAAGACGTGACAAGCAGAGTACCAAAATGTAAAAAAACTAAGTTAATTCGCGAAGTACTGACTAATGTTCATTCATGGGAAGTGTACAAAAATTGGCTGTACTGTCATTAGGACGAATTAGTAGCAAGCAGATTCTGTACAGAGCCTCGAAACATACTCCCATCACAAAGATACAACGACCGAATCTCAACATGTAAGAAACGGTTGCAACCCCAAAAAGCTACAGTAACGTCGCCTCCGAATCAAGAAAGTACCTACGCATGAACCTACACGTTAGCTAAGAATGGTAAGGAAAATCGTATGGCAAATGTACTCAGGTTGCTCACATCCACGCGACCGACTTATCCCTACCTCACTGTGTAGCAAAGCAGCAACCAGCAGCATCAAACACGAATGAGTCAAGCGGGGCAAATCACAGGAGTGACTTCTGCGTTCTCATGCTCCCAACATTATCAGCAAGGCGGGTTGTGAGCAGAGACGCACACATTCCGCTTTTAACCTGCCCATGCTTGCCCGTTATCCAGCACGTCATCAGCAGAAAAGCTGAAGGAATCTTGCTTCTCACAAGGGAACCTCCCCATCGCACCCCCCTCAGATTTAGTTATAAGTTGGCACAGTGGATAGGCCTTGAGAAACTGAACACACATTAATAGAGAAAACAGGAAGAAGTTGTGTGGAACTATGAAAAAATGAGCAAAATATATAAACTGAATAGTCCATGCGGAAGATATGCAACATCAAGGATAATACCCGCACCGCAGCGTCGTGGTCCCCTGGTTAGCGTGAGCAGCTGCGAAACGAGAGGTCCTTGGTTCAAGTCTTCCCTTGAGTGAAAACTTTAATTTTTTATTTTCAGTTTATGTGACAAACTATTATGTTTTCATCAGTTTTTTGGGAGTCATTATCACATCCACAAGAAAACCTAAATCGGGCAAGGTAGAAGAATCTTTTTACCCATTCGCCAAGTGTACAAGTTAGGTGGGTCGACAACAAATTCCTGTCATGTGACGCACATGCCGTCACCAGTGTCGTAAAGAATATATCAGACATGTTTTTCTGTGGAGGAATCGGTTGATCTATGACCTTGCGATCAAATGTTTTCGGTTCCCATTGGAGAGGCACGTCCTTTCGTCTACTAATCGCACGGTTTTGCGGTGCGGTCGCAAAACACAGACACTAAACTTATTACAGTAAACAGTGACGTCAATGAACGAACGGACAGATCATAAATTCGCGAAAATAAAGAAATTAAAATTTTCACTCCAGGGAAGACACCAACCAAGGACCTTTCGCTCCGTAGCTGCTCACGCTAACCACGGGACCACAGCGATATTCGACTAGCACTCTCCTTGATGTTATATACACTCCTGGAAATTGAAATAAGAACACCGTGAATTCATTGTCCCAGGAAGGGGAAACTTTATTGACACATTCCTGGGGTCAGATACATCACATGATCACACTGACAGAACCACAGGCACATAGACACAGGCAACAGAGCATGCACAATGTCAGCACTAGTACAGTGTATATCCACCTTTCGCAGCAATGCAGGCTGCTATTCTCCCATGGAGACGATCGTAGAGATGCTGGATGTAGTCCTGTGGAACGGCTTGCCATGCCATTTCCACCTGGCGCCTCAGTTGGACCAGCGTTCGTGCTGGACGTGCAGACCGCGTGAGACGACGCTTCATCCAGTCCCAAACATGCTCAATGGGGGACAGATCCGGAGATCTTGCTGGCCAGGGTAGTTGACTTACACCTTCTAGAGCACGTTGGGTGGCACGGGATGCATGCGGACGTGCATTGTCCTGTTGGAACAGCAAGTTCCCTTGCCGGTCTAGGAATGGTAGAACGATGGGTTCGATGACGGTTTGGATGTACCGTGCACTATTCAGTGTCCCCTCGACGATCACCAGTGGTGTACGGCCAGTGTAGGAGATCGCTCCCCACACCATGATGCCGGGTGTTGGCCCTGTGTGCCTCGGTCGTATGCAGTCCTGATTGTGGCGCTCACCTGCACGGCGCCAAACACGCATACGACCATCATTGGCACCAAGGCAGAAGCGACTCTCATCGCTGAAGACGACACATCTCCATTCGTCCCTCCATTCACGCCTGTCGCGACACCACTGGAGGCGGGCTGCACGATGTTGGGGCGTGAGCGGAAGACGGCCTAACGGTGTGCGGGACCGTAGCCCAGCTTCATGGAGACGGTTGCGAATGGTCCTCGCCGATACCCCAGGAGCAACAGTGTCCCTAATTTGCTGGGAAGTGGCTGTGCGGTCCCCTACGGCACTGCGTAGGATCCTACGGTCTTGGCGTGCATCCGTGCGTCGCTGCGATCCGGTCCCAGGTCGACGGACACGTGCACCTTCCGCCGACCACTGGCGACAACATCGATGTACTGTGGAGACCTCACGCCCCACGTGTTGAGCAATTCGGCGGTACGTCCACCCGGCCTCCCGCATGCCCACTATACGCCCTCGCTCAAAGTCCGTCAACTGCACATACGGTTCACGTCCACGCTGTCGCGGCATGCTACCAGTGTTAAAGACTGCGATGGAGCTCCGTATGCCACGGCAAACTGGCTGACACTGACGGCGGCGGTGCACAAATGCTGCGCAGCTAGCGCCATTCGACGGCCAACACCGCGGTTCCTGGTGTGTCCGCTGTGCCGTGCGTGTGATCATTGCTTGTACAGCCATCTCGCAGTGTCCGGAGCAAGTATGGTGGGTCTGACACACCGGTGTCAATGTGTTCTTTTTTCCATTTCCAGGAGTGTATGTTGCACATGGACTACTCAGTTTCTATATTTTGCTTATTTTTTCGTAGTTCCACATAACTTCTTCCTGTTTTGTCGATTGATCTTTGTTCAGTTTTTCAAGGCCTATCCACTGTGACAACTTATAACTAAATCTGAGAGGGGTGCGATGGGGAGGTTCCCTTGTCAGCCCGTCTTCCCTCTGCGCTACGCTACGTGGCAGTGTAGTCTGTACGTTTTCAGGCAGTGCTGCAAGTAGGGTTTGGAAGTTGATTAAATGTCTTTTTTACGCGAGTATCACATATTCATCTTGTGTCACTGAAGACCAGAAAACGGTGGATTTTATTCGTCGTTTTTTTCCGTTTCAGAGTATTTCGGTCTTATTCATTTATTTCGATATGAACGGTTTTCTCTGCAACTTCACCCTCTTTTGCCTAGTACCGCCTGTTCTCAATTCCAGCCAGCATCAGTTCGCTCTGAAACATGTTTCCTATAATAAGCAGAAGTCGACATTCTTTGCACCCAAGAACCTGAAGATGTCTATTATACTACAACGCCAACTCAAGCAAGGTTTTGGATGTTTACTTTCTGTAACCTTAGTGCCTTTTAGCCAAATGAGATCCCACTTATATCAATTTCAATTACTTTTTCCAGGATGTGTCTTGTGTGTTCGGTGAATTCATTTGAAGTGGCGAAAGTAATACCTGTAAATCCTTCAACTGCATTTTAACAAACACGAAGTTTGCTTTCGATATTACGTTAATCTACAATGTACATTTCTGAAGGAAGAAGCCATTCTCTTATACTAAAATTTCTTTGCACTATGCTGCATGCCACCGGAATATGGGTTTTAGTGTCCACTGAGCCATTCTTTTTTTCTATTTCAGTCAATGTTTGTTCTACATTTAGAAAGCCTATATATTGCTAAATGGCATCAATCCTTAGCAAACATTTCCACAGATTTGTTAGCCGCTAAGTCTTTGTCCTCTTCAAAATATTTATGAGTGAGGAAACTAGTGGTCAAATTTACAGACATGTAACACAATCGAGGTTTCCGAATCAAAGTTTAATAACTTTATACATAATCTGCTTGTGAGACACATACAGATTTATTCAAAGTCGTCTCACAAGCACACGATAACCTTTCTCTTGCTGGATTTGGGCTCTGTTTCGTGATTAGTCTATATTTCTTAATTCTTAATTTCTCTTCAATGTCCTTTAAGTTTGGTTTTTACATTCTGCTGCTTCCACCGTTATGATAAATGACCTGCAGTGAAACCACCTACGCAAATGAAACTTCCTGGCTGATTAAAACGGTGTGCCGGACCGAAACTAGAACTCGGGACCTTTGCCTTTCGCGGGCAAGTGCTCTAACAACTGAGCCACCCAAGCACGACCCACGACCCGTCCTCACACCTTTAATTCCGCCAGTACCTCGTCTCCTACGTTCCAAACTACACAGAAGCTCTTCTGCGAACCTTGCGGAACTAGCACTCCTGGAAGAAAGGATATTGCGGAGACATGTCTTAGCTACAACCTGGGGGATGTTTCCAGAATGAGATTTTCACTCTGCAGCGGAGTGTGCGCTGATATGAAACTTCCTGGCAGATTAAAACTGTGTGCCGGACCGAGACTCGAACTCGGGACCTTTGCCTCTCGCGGGCAAGTGCTCTACCAACTGAGCAGAAGAGCTTCTGTGAAGTTTGGAAGGTAGGAGACGAGGTACTGGCGGAATTAAAGCTGTGAGGACGGCTCGTGAGTCGTGGTTGGGTAGCTCAGTTTGTAGAGCACTTGCCCGCGAAAGGCAAAGTTCCCGAGTCTCGGTCCGGCACACTGTTTTATTCTGTCAGGAAGTTTCAATACAGCGCACACTCCGCTGCATAGTGAAAATCTCATTCTGGTCACCTGCGCAAATACATACCTGGCTATTCTGTAGTCACGTTGGACTGATAGTGCAACCTGTTATCACGTGCGGTTCAAATGGTTCAAATGGCTCTGAGCACTATGGGACTTAACATCTTATGTCATCAGTCCCCTAGAACTTAGAACTACTTAAACCTAACCAACCTAAGGACACCACACACATCCATGCCCGAGGCAGGATTCGAACCTGCGACCGTAGCAGCCACGCGGTTCCGGACTGCAGCGCTAGAACCGCACGGCCACCGCGGCCGGCTATCACGTGCGGCAGGGTGCAAGTGTCCCGTGAAGCTTTCCAGGCTTGCGGAACCCAAGTTAGCCTGCTTTGATCACTGCGCCTCAATATACACTCCTGGAAATGGAAAAAAGAACACATTGACACCGGTGTGTCAGACCCACCATACTTGCTCCGGACACTGCGACAGGGCTGTACAAGCAATGATCACACGCACGGCACAGCGGACACACCAGGAACCACGGTGTTGGCCGTCGAATGGCGCTAGCTGCGCAGCATTTGTGCACCGCCGCCGTCAGTGTCAGCCAGTTTGCCGTGGCATACGGAGCTCCATCGCAGTCTTTAACACTGGTAGCATGCCGCGACAGCGTGGACGTGAACCGTATGTGCAGTTGACGGACTTTGAGCGAGGGCGTATAGTGGGCATGCGGGAGGCCGGGTGGACGTACCGCCGAATTGCTCAACACGTGGGGCGTGAGGTCTCCACAGTACATCGATGTTGTCGCCAGTGGTCGGCGGAAGGTGCACGTGCCCGTCGACCTGGGACCGGACCGCAGCTACGCACGGATGCACGCCAAGACCGTAGGATCCTACGCAGTGCCGTAGGGGACCGCACCGCCACTTCCCAGCAAATTAGGGACACTGTTGCTCCTGGGGTATCGGCGAGGACCATTCGCAACCGTCTCCATGAAGCTGGGCTACGGTCCCGCACACCGTTAGGCCGTCTTCCGCTCACGCCCCAACATCGTGCAGCCCGCCTCCAGTGGTGTCGCGACAGGCGTGAATGGAGGGACGAATGGAGACGTGTCGTCTTCAGCGATGAGAGTCGCTTCTGCCTTGGTGCCAATGATGGTCGTATGCGTGTTTGGCGCCGTGCAGGTCAGCGCCACAATCAGGACTGCATACGACCGAGGCACACAGGGCCAACACCCGGCATCATGGTGTGGGGAGCGATCTCCTACACTGGCCGTACACCACTGGTGATCGTCGAGGGGACACTGAATAGTTCACGGTACATCCAAACCGTCATCGAACCCATCGTTCTACCATTCCTAGACCGGCAAGGGAACTTGCTGTTCCAACAGGACAATGCACGTCCGCATGTATCCCGTGCCACCCAACGTGCTCTAGAAGGTGTAAGTCAACTACCCTGGCCAGCAAGATCTCCGGATCTGTCCCCCATTGAGCATGTTTGGGACTGGATGAAGCGTCGTCTCACGCGGTCTGCACGTCCAGCACGAACGCTGGTCCAACTGAGGCGCCAGGTGGAAATGGCATGGCAAGCCGTTCCACAGGACTACATCCAGCATCTCTACGATCGTCTCCATGGGAGAATAGCAGCCTGCATTGCTGCGAAAGGTGGATATACACTGTACTAATGCCGACATTGTGCATGCTCTGTTGCCTGTGTCTATGTGCCTGTGGTTCTGTCAGTGTGATCATGTGATGTATCTGACCCCAGGAATGTGTCAATAAAGTTTCCCCTTCCTGGGACAATGAATTCACGGTGTTCTTATTTCAATTTCCAGGAGTGTATATGTAAGCTTGTGTTTCCGTTGTGGCAGGCTGAGCTGCTTTAACGTTTGCTGCGGAGATACGGACCTCTAGTTGTGAGTTGATGGGCCGGCACCAGCGGAACTTAAACAATACTTCCTGAATAACACACAGACTGCCCTAGAGATAACTGAGTTGTTCGGAATCGATACTATGTACAGAAATTCATGATTGTAGTAAGCCCGCGTTGACAAGCATAGGAAACACTGTAACTGAACTTCAAAATCAGTAAGCTTAGAAGTTGCAATGCCACAGCCGACTTTCAATGCGTGCTGAAGTCCATGATACAAATCATTTTTAATTCTTCTGCCAGGTCTCATTTATTTACATTGTAGATGTTTTTAATCTTCCCTATCGTTTGAATATATCTTTTATTTTATTCTACTAGTAGAGGGTGTGTACCATTAAACATAAAGACATCATTTTCCATTTCAGGTGACATTGTAGAAACTGAAAATGTGACTTCAGTAGACTGCTGTTAATAAAGCTGCAAACCGTCGTATGCCTAGCAAGGAGAAGAGAGTGGGCGCGTGAAGCAGCGGTCGTGTGACATCGGTGAATGACGTAATAGCAGCTACTTTGGTGGAGACGGGCTTCTCAGCGCGACCAGAGGCGGTCCCAGGGCGGTGATTAATTGCTTTCTGGGTTGGTCTCCATTAAACGGCACAGCTCCCTCGACTCTGCCGGTAGGTGTGCGTGCATGAATTACAAACATTAGTAGATTGATCTCGTGAGGTACGCAGCCAAACTTGGCGCCGCGAACACAATAGCCCAACTTGGAGTGATTGACGAAGAAGCGAGAGAAACGCGTTTGGGCGACAGTTATTCACGCTGCTGAGTCACAATGGAAAGAGAAATGAATCTGTCCGGTTTCAGTTCATGTTATCAGGTGATTTATGGATCACAGTCGGTGCTCTCTAAAATTTCACTCCTGCAAGAAAGCTGGAATTAAATAGGTCAGAGATAGACCTTTCCTTATTACAGTGTTTTCCGACATGAAATACCGTTGTTAACAAGGAATCGGCTGAGCCTAAATTACAAAAACATTCGCGTATTTCAGGTAAATTCTGTAGTATGTACGAAGCTGAAGAGATTACTGAACGGCTGACTAAAAAATTTATTCGACTACATTTTCGAGGCACACATGTTGTTACATACATTATGGGATCAAAAGTATCCGGACACCCACAAAAACATACGTTTTTCATATTAGGTGCATTGTGCTGCCACCTAGTACCGGGTATTCCACATCAGCGACCTCAGTTGTAATTAGACATCATGAGAGAGCAGAATGAGGCGCTCCGCGGAACTCACGGACTTCCAGCGAGGTCAGGTGATTGGGTGTCATTTGTGTCATACGTCTATAAGCGAGATTTCCATACTCCTAAACACTCCTAGATCCACAGTTTCCGATGTGATAGTGAAGTGGAAACGTGAAGGGACACGTACATCACAAAAGCGTATAGGCCGACCTCGTCTGTTGACTGACAGAGACCGCCGACAGTTGAAGAGGGTCGTAATGTGTAATAGGCAATCTATCCAGACCATTACACAGGAATTCCAAACTGCATCAGAATCCACTGCAAGTACTATGGCAGTTAGGCGGGAGTTGATGAAACATGGATTTCATAGTCGAGCGGCTACTCATGAGCCACATATCACGCCTGTAAATACCAAACAACGCCTCTCTTGGTGTAAGGAGAGTTAACACTGGACGATTGAACAGTGGAAAAACGTTGTGTGGAGTGACGAATCACGGTACACAAAGTGGCGATCCCATGGCAGGGTTTGGGTATGGCGAATGCCCAGTGAATATCATCAGCCAGCGTGTTTAGTGGCAACAGTAAAATTCGGAGGCGGTGATGTTATGGTGTGGTCGTGTTTTTCACGGAGGAGACCAGCACCCCTTGATGTTTTGCTTGGCACTATCACAGGACCGGCATACACAGATGGTTTAAGCACCTTCCTGCTTCCCACTGTTGAAAAGCAATTCGACGATGGCGATTGCATCTTCCAACACGATCGTCTACCTGTTCATAATGCACGGCCTGTGGCGGAGAGGTTACACGACAATAACATCCCTGTAATGGACTGGCCTGCACAGAGTCCTGACCTGAACCCTACAGAAGAACTTTGGGATGTTTTGGAACGCTGACTTCGTGCCAGGCCTCACCGACCGACATCGATACCTCTACTCAGAGCAGTACTCCGTGACGAATGGGCTGCCATTTCCCAAGAAACCTTCCAGCACCTGATTAAACGTATACCTACGAGAGTGAAAGCTGTCATCAAGGCTAAGGGTAGGTGAACACCATACTGAATTCCAGCATTACCGATGGAGGGCGCCACTAACTTCTGATCACATTGTGTATACAGGATGTCCCAGGAGGGGTATGAAGGCACCTTCATTCTGAGTGAGAATTCCAGTAAATATGGACTCTAAAATGTAGACCTTCAGTGCTATGAGCATTTCTTCAACCTCGATGCTGTGAAACAAATCTCTTCTACTGCAAGGCCTTTGCTTCCCACATTATGAGACGAGGTAGTATGGGTCAAAACAAGTCTGAAATGCAGAGACAGAATCGACAATGACATGCTGCATTTGGAAGGTTACTTCAGAAGGTTACCTCTGGAGGAATCTGAAAGGCGTTGTGCTTGCTGAACCGGCTCCTGATGTGCAGATCCTTCACCACGTCTGCGACGCTATTCGCCGAGAGGCCGACACATGCGAAAGAGTGCGGTGATCGATGGTGCGATGTGCTAAAGCGTGGATTGCATCCCTTGGAGGCCACGTTGAATCTGTCGTGACGTAGATGTGATGCAGCTGTTTACCGTGTTGCGGGACGGTTCGCTGTGGCTGCACGCACACCGTCCGTTTCATCCACATCTACATCTACAGTTATACTCCGCAAGCCACCCAACGGTGTGTGGCGGAGGACATTTTACTTGCCACTGTCATTACCTCCCTTTGCTGTTCCAGTCGCGCATGGTTCGCGGGAAGAACGACTGCCGAAAAGCCTCCGTGCGCTCTCGAATCTCTCTAATTTTACATTCCTGATCTCCCAGCTAGGTATAAGAAGGGGAAGCAATATATTCGACACCTCATCCAGAAACGCACCCTCTCGAAACCTGGACAGCAAGCTACACCGCAATGCAGAGCGCCTCTCTTGCAGAGTCTGCCACTTGAGTTTGCTAAACATCTCCGTAACGCTATCACGCTTACCAAATAACCATGTGTCGAAACGCGCCGCTCCTCTTTGGATCTTCTCTATCACCTCTGCCAATCCGACCTGGTACGGATCCCACACTGATGAGCAATACTCAAGTATATGTCGAACGAGTGTTTTGTAAGCCACCTCCTTTGTTGATGGACTACATTTTCTAAGGACTCTCCCAATGAATCTCAACCTGGCACCCGCCATACCAACAATTAATTTTATATGATCATTCCACTTCGAATCGTTCCGTACGCATACTCCCAGATATTTTACAGAAATAACTGCTACCAGTGTTTGTTCAGCTATCATATGATCATACAATAAAGGATCCTTCTTTCTATGAATTCGCAATACATTACATTTGTCTACGTTAAGGGTCAGTTTCCACTCCCTGCACCAAGTGCCTATTCGCTGCAGATCTTCCTTCATAACGCTGCAATTTTCTAATGCTGCAACTTCTCTGTATACTACAGCATCATTCGCGAAAAGCCGCATGGAACTTCCGACACTATCTACTAGGTCATCTATATATATTGTGAAAAGCAATGGCCCCATAACACTCCCCTGTGGCACGCCAGAGGTTACTTTAAAGTCTGTAGACGTCTCTCCATTGAGAACAACATGCTGTGTTCTGTTTGCTAAAAACTCTTCAATCCAGCCACACAGCTGGTCTGATATTCCGTAGGCTATTACTTTGTTTATCAGGCGACAGGGCGGAACTGTATCGAACGCCTTCCGGAAGTCAAGGAAAATGGCATCTACCTGGGAGCCTGTATCTAATATTTTCTGGGTCTCATGAACAAATAACGTGAGTTAGGTCTCACACGATCGCTGTTTCCGGAATCCATGTTGATTCCTACAGAATAGATTCTGGGTTTCCAGAAATGACATGATACGCGAGCAAAAAACATGTTCTAAAATTCTACAATAGATCGACGTCAGAGAAATAGGTCTATAGATTTGCGCATCTGCTCGACGACCCTTCTTGAAAACTGGAACTACCTGTGCTCTTTTCCAATAATTTGGAACCTTCCGTTCCTCTAGAGACTTGCGGTACACGGCTGTTAGAAGTGGGGCAAGTTCTTTCGCGTACTCTGTGTAGAATCGAATTGGTATCCCGTCAGGTCCAGTGGACTTTCCTCTGTTGAGTGGTTTCAGTTGCTTTTCTATTCCTTTCGATGTCAGCCATTTTTTCGTTCGTGCGAGGATTTAGAGAAGGAACTGCAGTGCGGTCTTCCTCTGCGAAACAGCTTTGGAAAAAGGTGTTTATTATTTCAGCTTCACGCATGTCATCCTATATTTCAATGCCATTATCATCCCAGAGTGTCTGGATATGCTGTTTCGATCCAATTACTGATTTAACATAAGACCAGAACTTCCTAGGATTTTCTGTCAAGTCGGTACATAGAATTTTACTTTCGAATTCACTGAACGCTTCACGCATAGCCCTCCTTGCGCTAACTTTGACATCGTTTAGCTTCTGTTTGTCTGAGAGGTTTTGGCTGCGTTTAAATTTGCAGTGAAGCTCTCTTTGCTTTCGCAGTAGTTTCCTAACTTTGTTGTTGAACCACGGTGGATTTTTCCCGTCCCTCAGTTTTACTCGGGACGTACCTGTCTGAAACGCATTTTACGATTTCCTTGAACTTTTTCCTTAAACACTCACCATTGTCAGTGTCGGAACATAAATTTTCGTATTGATCTGTTAGGTAGTCTGATATTTCCGTACACATGTTCATAGGACCTTCTTCTATCCATCTCCAGGCAGGAATTCGTTCCTGCAGTTTGTCGTTGTTGTCGATATTTACTCGGAAATAAGTTCAGCCAAAAGTTTTCAAACGATCTAACGTGTTCAGAAACGATAGATTAAACACAGTTGGTGGTGGAGTATTTATTGCTGTCAGAAGTAGTTTACCTTGTAGTGAGATTGAAGTAGATAATTCCTGCGAAATAGTATGGGTGGAAAGCAGCTTTGGGTCGGTCAAGAAGCGGCCGGGCTGCCGGGAAACTCACATAGGCTGCCGCCCTTGGAGCCGTTTTCACAGAAGGGTGTGCCAGGAGAGGCACAGGTAAATGTCTCGCAGGCCAGTGGACAGCCTTTTGTAATGCCGAACTGTGACACCCAGACGATCATCGACAAACACCGATACGATCTCTTATGGCGCAACATCCCCTCCCTCACCCCCACCGAGACCGCCTTACAACCTAGGAATGGAAAGAGGATTAAGGAGGTTTGACAGAAGGCACTATTGTGCAAAAACTAGAAGTCTGAGTTTTTCTTTGAAAACATTGTACGCCACAGATAAACATCTCGAAACTGGAATAGGAACCCACAGTTTTAGCCTCTGAAGGTGTGAGACGCCGAACGTCCCACTTTACAAAATCCAAATGTTTACACAACATAAGAATTGCAGGGATTAGCTAACATAATTGAAGTAGAGGTTAGACATGGACTGACTGTGCCGACATGGACCAGTCATGTTGGGTACAGAAAGAGATGCAGAGGGAATAAGATGCCTGTTTTCTTTATTAAATGGCAGAACATATGAGAGTTGGCAATACTCTCTTAGGATTTAAAGGTTGGCTACAGTGCGCATACACAAGCTCTGGAATCTAAAATATTGTTGTCGCGCTTCGCAGCGCACGGATGAACTAGTGGCAGTTTGGAGGCCAGTGTAGGAGCCCGCCTGCCCGAATGCTGTGGTGCGCACGTGTGTTGGGCGAGGGGTCGTCGCCGAGCTGCCGTACTGCCGTGTCCGCCAGCAGCGATACAGGATTTGGTATTTAGTTGGTATTTTTTATAATTTGCAGCGCGCTTATTAATTTAAAGAAAAGGGTTTGTGTACGTGCGTAGCAGCAGATGGTAATTTTGATAATGATAGGAGTTGAATTGTTAAGGGAAATCATTGTTAGGCGAATAGATTAAGTATTGATTTTTGTCATTGATTTCTTTTGTAATTGTCAGGGAATTATTTCACTATGTATTTAATTGAGAAGCATATCAGTCTGTCTTAAGAGTTTGATTAATTTGTAATATTGCTTTAATGCCACTGGAGGCAGATTTACATACGAAACGGTTGTTCAAAGAGCTTCTAGCGTTTTGTTAATTGAATGAGAAAGAATCGCTTTCAGAATATAGTTTTTGAAATAAGGAATTACTTGTTTGGGTTATCATTTATCGAGTTTAGATTTGCCAAACCCTTTCTCTTGAATTATATGTAGTTGTAGTAAGCAGCAGCAGCCACAGCAACAGCAGGAGCCGCCATACAGAACATGCATTGCGCTCAGCATGAATAATAGTTTTATGTTTCGTTAAATAATGGAATGCAGCAGATCAAGCAGTGGCAGCAGAAAGACCAAGTCAGTTATTTGTTGCGCACAGGAGCAATTAAAAAAAAAGTTTAGGCGATCTCTGTAATAGTAAAGTTAACAAGAGTACAAGCACGAGATTTTCAGTAGAAAACACGAGATAAGAAGATAGAGCTCGCAACTTTCACATAACTTAATGGTTAACCAAGTAAAGGATAGCCCAACGAAGGGGGCTAGTGTGTCCAAAGAGCATTTTTAACCTCGGAACTCGGAAGATCCATAGCCCAGACAATGTAAATACAGTAAGAGATGTAAAACACGGCAACGCAATGTTTGTTTACAGTAAACATTCCATCATAAATTACTTGAACTTTGGGAGTCTTAATCTCCGGGAGCCTCCAACGCAGTCTTTTCCGCTGAGAGGCGCAGCGGACCTGCGCCACCAGAGCAGTTGCAGGGAGGGACTTCGAGATACTTCGAGCTTATTGCACTTCGCTGTTGGAGAGGGCCGTTGGTGCAGTCAAGAACTGATTCTGCAGCCACTTCAGCTTCCACCTACAGTTTGCTACGGCGAAATCGAGACGGAACCGTCAGATGATGTGCGGGAACATTGAAGAAAGGTCTTTCATAGTATTTCGATTACTTCAACCCTCACGTTCAAGGTTTGCATTTAGAGTCGGTGAACACTCTAGTTTCAGCTCCGACGACAGGTGCAACCTATTCTCTTCTGAAGTACTATCTGTCTTTTCAGATAGCATCACAACGATCACAGTGCGACAGCGTGGTTGCAGTTATTTCGCTTGCGCAGTTATCAGAATATTTCCGCCCAGGCTTTCATATAACGTACGGGAAGGTAGCCGGGAGACAACGTCGAGAGAATTTAAAACTTCGGCTTGCAGAGAAGCCCCGGGAAGATGACATACACACACACACACACACACACACACACAGACACACACACACACACACACACACACACACATACACACACACATGAACTGTAAACTCTAGTGCCATCACGATCCAAAGCTGCTCGACGTCTAAGTTATCGAAAATGAAATTAATAATCAACTGCTGAACACCTCTAACTGTATCCCTCTGTTTGCTGACCAGACAGAGAGCAAGATTCCATTCAGAATTTAAACAAAAACCGACATCTCTATTTAAAAGTTTACTTGCTAACACAATTTGAACTGCTTAATTAATAACACTATCCCAATAGGTGGAAGTGCATCACAGAATCTCCGTGTTGTTATATACCACAGGTTACACGATGACCGGTGTCAAGACAATGCTCTGAAATGGCTGATACGGTTAGCGTGTGTGCCGCTTATGCTCACTACACCGGTCCTCCACTGTCCTGATAGTCTGGCCAGTATGTGACGTGCCACAACTGCAAGGAATACGGCAGACACGCTCCGTACGAAAATCAGGATCATCCTTTGCAGAAACCTAAAGGGAACCTGGTCTTAGATGGTGGTCGAAAGACACACTTCACATTTCCGCAAAATACGATCAATTCTGCTCGGAATACTCCCTGCATAAGGCAAAAAGACAGTTGGCTTTGGTGCCACTCGATATTATCACCACTAACCCGCTGCACAGTTGGTCGATAGCGGAACACACTTCTGCTCTATTTTTCACTATTACTAATCTGACGAAAGGTGACCTCGAGATGGGCTGACCCAGCTGACAAACTCTCTGGGTGCAGAAAGACTTGTGCCCTGTGCCCTATTATCCCTCCGCGTTGAGCCGGATGGTGACAACTATCAGCCTGCAGAAACCAGTCAGTGTGAGTAGGCTTCCTATAAACGGCACGTCCCAACTCAACTTCCTCCTGCCCGACACATCGAGAAAGGAAAGCCCGCCACCGTTCTCCACCTCTATCGTTCGACAAATATTCGTGTGGACTGAATTCAAGTGTTCTAAACATGGGAGATGTGATACTGCGTGAAGAGTTTGACGGAGCACTGAAAGACCTGAGCCGAAACAAGGCCCCGGCAATAGACAACATTCCATTAGAACTACTGATGGCCTTAGGAGAGCCAGTCCTGACAAACCTCTACCATCTGGTGAGCAAGATGTATGAGACAGGCGAAATTACCTCAGATTTCAAGAAGAATATAATAATTCCAATCCCAAAGAAAGCCGGTGTTGACAGATATGAAAATTACCGAATTATCAGTTTAATAAGTCACAGCTTCAAAATACTAACGCGAATTCTTTACAGATGAATGGAAAAACTGGTAGAAGCCGACCTCGGGGAAGATCAGTTTGGATTCCTTAGAAATGTTGGAACACGTGAGGCAATACTGACCCTAAGACTTAGAAGAAAGGCAAATCTACGTTTCTAGCATTTGTAGACTTAGAGAAAGCTTTTGACAATGTTGACTGGAATACTCTCTTTCAAATTCTGAAGGTGGCAGGGGTAAAATACAGGGAACGAAAGCCTATTTACAATTTGTATAGAAAGCAGGTGGCAGTTATAAGAGTCGACGGACGTGAAAGAGAAGCAGTGGTTGGGAAGGGAGTGGGACAGGGTTGTAGCCTCTCCCCGATGTTATTCAATCTGTATATTGAGCAAGCAATAAAGGAAACAAAAGAAAAGTTCGGAGTAGGTATTAAAATCCATGGATAAGAAATAAAAACTTTGAGGTTCACCGATGACATTGTAATTCTGTCAGAGACAGCAAAGGACTTGGAAGAGCAGTTGAACGGAATGGCCAGTGTCTTGAAAGGAGGATATAAGACGAACATCAACAAAAAGAAAACGAGGATAATGGAATGTAGTCGAAATTAAGTCGGGTTATGCTGAGGGAATTAGATCAGGAAATGAGACACTTAAAGTAGTAAAGGAGTTTTGCTATTTGGGGAGCAAAATAACTGATGATGGTCGAAGCAGACAAGATATAAAATGTAGATTGGCAATGGCAAGGAAAGCGTTTCTGAAGAGAAGTTTGTTAACATCGAGTATAGATTTAAGTGTCAGGAAGTCTTTTCTGAAAGTATTTGTATGGAGTGTAGCCATGTATGGAAGTGAAACATGGACGATAAATAGTTTAGACAAGAATAGAAGCTTGCGAAATGTGGTGCTACAGAAGAATGCTGAAGATTAGATGGGTAGATCACATAACTAATGAGGAGGTACTGAATAGGATTGGGGAGAAGAAAAGTTTGTGGCACAACTTGACTAGAAGAAGGGATCGGTTGGTAGGACATGTTCTGAGGCATCAAGGGATCACCAATTTAGTACTGGAGGGCAGCGTGGAGGGTAAAAATCATAGAGGGACACCAAGAGATGAATACACTAAGCAGATTCAGAAGGATGTAGGCTGCAGAAGGTACTGGGAGATGAAGAAGCTTGCACAGGATAGAGTAGCATGAAGAGCTGAATCAGACCAGTCTCAGGACTGAAGACCACATCAACAACAAAAATTCGTTCCAATTCTCACAGCCAAGTATCGCCCACACCTGTGCAAAGAAAAATAGACACGCAGGTTTCAAAGGCGCCGGCTCAAAGGCACATTCCTCGGATACTTCCATACACAAATTAGCAATAAT
Organism: Schistocerca nitens; assembly: GCF_023898315.1. Classification (NCBI taxonomy): domain Eukaryota; kingdom Metazoa; phylum Arthropoda; class Insecta; order Orthoptera; family Acrididae; genus Schistocerca; species Schistocerca nitens. Next base: position 21,292,416 of record NC_064620.1, on the reverse strand, counting down.
AGGTGACAACGGGCTTCCCACCGCAACTGTGTCTGTTCATAGTTTTGGGCATTGAGTAAAAATAAGTGGAAGTCAACACACGTCGACATAGGGGACAAACCACAGTAGGTGGCTGTTTGAAACTGATATTTTGGGATTTTTTTGGGCGGGCAGAATTAATTAGAATTTAATAAAATTTTGACATAATTTCATTCATATTTCTAACAGTATTTGTGAATTTCTTTGGATAATTTCTGCCAAAACTAACAAAGTTACACTGTGATGTCCGCTGAAGATTGTGAGTATAGTTCTACAGTTGCATGGAGTATAGCCATTCCATTTCTCATTTGAAATTAAAAAAGGTTTTGATTTTAGATTAATAACTTATTTTCTAAGAATATTAACCTCAATTCAGGTGAAAACAATGAAAATTAAAAATTTTACCGGCGTTGGAACAATTTACTTCGATTTTCACGATTTTTTCTCTAATTATGCAATGAGAAACATTCTTAAAATCTTGATATCATCTCACAAGTTGGTTCAAATAATTTATAATTGTATAAAAAATCATACTATCAATTTTCATAATGATGGGTTCTATACTTTTTGAATCAGACTGCACGCAAATGTGAAAAAAGTCATTTCGAGATAAACTCGTTTGAAAAATTAAGTCTCGGAAACTAGAAATTCATGGAAGTTAACAATAAAGTAAAATGCTTACAGATTAAACTGCGATTTCAGCACCATATAATAACCCTTCTTCTTCCTCATAATTTTGCACTTGCAGCAGTGCTTTCAGAGCTTTCCGACCTTCCTTCGATTCCAATGAACTATGTCGATTCTGCCGGCTCACGTGCTGGTTACCCATTTGTTTGGCATAATTGAAGCTTTGCGTACCTGCTACAATTCCTGCCTCGTTCATGACCATCAGAAGGGATGAATCTCCTTCATTGAATAAGCCTGCTGCTAAATATAATGCCAGTTCAAAGACTTTTAGTACGGAGTGCAAGTGTTTAGGACCTAAACCCCAAATAGTGGAATTAAAACTTCCATTCGCATTTTGCGTCTGACCGGTGAGGCCTACCTGACGCAGTGGTCCGCCCTATCTGCGCTCGAGCATCTACCCGATGTGCCCTCGGTTCTATGCTCATAAGATCTAAACGAATGCGAATTTCGCTTGAAAATTTTGACAGTCTATTCTTGGATATTTGAGCTAACGATTTAACCAATACAAAATCGGATTTTTTAACCTCATAACGTGATTTTCCCCCACAATTCAACAACAAATCTAACCTGGATCAACCATCACGAATAAACAGAGAAATACGAGTCAATAGAGAGACCACTTAAAACATACTACAATGTTCTTAATATGACGCTCACCACAACCTACTAAACGGCTCAGTAGAGTTATTAGATGTTTTGCTACACGCTATGTCAGACCACCAGTGTTAATCACAATCGGACAAAGATTCCTTGTGCATCTCAGGAAGGCCTTACAATACCTCTCTAGTGGCAAAAATTACAGCAATAGTTCCCCATTCGGATCTGCGGGCAGGGACTGTCAAGGGAAAGGTGACACTGTGAAAAAGGTTAACAAACCAACGAAAGGATAACGTTTTACGGACGGGGCGTGGCATGTCAGAAGATTGAAAGTGATAGGGAAGCTAGAAAAACTGAAAAGGAAAATGTGACGGCTCAGTCGTTACACACTATGTGATCAAAAGTATCCGGATACCTGGCTAAAAGTTCATGGCGCCTTCCATCGGTAATGATCGAATTCAATATGGTGTTGGCCCACCCTTAGCCTTGATGACTGCTTCCACTCTCGTAGGCATACGTTCAATCAGGTGCTGGAAGTTTTGTTGGGGAATGGCAGCCCATTCTTCACGGAGTGCTGCACTGAGGAGAGGTATTTATGTCGCTCAGGTGAGGCCTGGCACGAAGTCGGCGTTGCAAAACATCCCAAAGGTGTTCTGTAGGATGTTATTGTCGTGTAACCACTCCGGCACAGGCCGTGCATTACGAACAGATGTTCAATCGTGTTGGCAGATGCAGTCGCCATCCGTGAAATGCTCTTCAACTGTAGTAAGCGAGAAAGTTCTTAAAACATCAGTGTAGGCATGTGCTGTGGTAGTGCCACCCGAGACAACAAGGGGTGCAAGGGGTGAAAAACGTAACTCCGCCTCCTCCAAATTTTACTGTTGGCACTACACTCGCTGGCAGTAGACGATCACCGGGCATTCGCCATACCCACACCCTGCCATTAGATCGCCACGTTGCGTACTGTGATTCCTCACTCCACACAACTTTTTTCCAGTGTTCAGTCGTCCAATGTTTATGCTCCTTACACAAGGCGAGGCGTCGTTTGCCATTTACCGGCATGATGTGTGGCTTATGAGCAGCCACTTGACCATGAAATCCATGTTTTCTCACCTCCCGCCTAACTGTCATAGTACTTGCAATCGATCCTGATGCAGTTTGAAATTCCTGTGTGATGGTGTGAATAGATGTCTGCCTATTACACATTACAACCCTCTTCATCTGTCGGCTGTCAGTCAACAGACGAGGTCGGCCTGTATGCTTTTGTGCTGTACGTGTCCCCTCACGTTTCCACTTCACTGGAAATCTCGCGTACAGACGTATGACACAAGTGACTCCCAATCACTTGACCACGTTCGAAGTCCGGGAGTTTCTCAGAGCGCCCGATTCTGCTCTAAAAATTGGTTGAAATGGCTCTGAGCACTATGGGACTTAACGTCTAAGGTCATCATTCCCCTAGAACTTAGAACTACTTAAACCTAACTAACCTAAGGACATCACACACATCCATGCCCGAGGCAGGATTCGAACCTGCGACCGTAGCGGTCGCGCGGTTCCAGACTGTAGCGCCTAGAACCGCTCGGCCCCTCCGGCCGGCCATTCTGCTCTCTCACGATGTCTAATGACTACTGAAATCGCTGATATGGAGTACCTGGCAGTAGGTGGCAGCACAATGCACGTAATATGATAAACATGTGTTTTTGGCGGTGTCCGGATACTTTTGGTTCAAAATGGTCCAAATGGCTCTGAGCACTATGCGACTTAACTTCTGAGGTCATCAGTCGCCTAGAACTTAGAACTAATTAAACCTAACTAACCTAAGGACATCACACACGTCCATGCCCGAGGCAGGATTCGAACCTGCGACCGTAGCGGTCGCTCAGCTCCAGACTGTAGCGCCTAGAACCGCACGGCCTCTCCGGCCGGCCGGATACTTTTGATCACATACTGTATATATGGGTGTCATTGAAGTGAAAATGGAAGAGGACATGGCTTTCCGGCCAGATGAGTACAGGGTAGCATCAACACCATTAGAAAATGATATAACGGGAATATAATACGTTATGATCAGACAGGTAGGACAGAGAACTACTGTGAAGACTTCAGTGACAGGGTTATTCTCATCAAATCGACAGGAAACCAACACCAACAACGAAAGTTCAGGTATACATGCCACCGCGGCAAGCCGAAGATGAAGAGATAGCGAAACTATACGAGGTTATTGAACGGGTAATTTAATACGTAAAGGGAGATGAAAATCTAATAGTCATTGGGTTATTCAAATGCTGTTGTAGGGGAGAAGAAAGGGCTACGTCAGAATATGGGCATGGTACTAGAAATGAGAGAGGAGAAAGACTAATCGAGTTCTGCAATAAATTTCATCTAGTATTAGCGAATACTCTGCTCAATAATTACAAAAGGAGGAAATACACTTTGAAAGGGCCAGATGATGCGGGAAGTTTTCAGTTAGATTGCATCACGGTCAGGCAGAGATTCTGAAATCAAACACTAGATTTTAAGGCGTACCCAGGAGCAATTACAGACCTAGATGACAATGTGGTAGTGACGAACTGTGGGCTAAAGTTTAAGAGACTAGTCATGGAGAATCATTACACAAAGAAGAGTGATACGAAATACTACGCAAAACTAAGGAATGACGAGGTACGCTTTTAAATCTCTGTCGCAATGGATACTGCGATAAGGAACGGCTGAGTAGACAGTTCAGTTGAAGAGGAATGAACATTTTTAGAATGGGCAATCACAGAAGTTGTAAAGAAAACCGTAGATACAAAGAAGGTACCTGCGAAGAAGGCACGGGTAACAAAAGAAATACTTCAGTTGATCGATGAAAGAAGGAGGTACGAAAATGTTTAGGGAAATTGAAGAATATAGAAATACAAGTCACTTAGAAATGAAATAAGTAGGAAGTGCCGGGAAGCTAAGGTGGAATGACTGCACGAAAAATGTGGAGAAATCGAAAGTGACACGATGGTCGGAGGGACTGGCTCAGCATACGGAAAAGTGCTATGAGATTCCAGTGTTAAATGCTGAGGAGAAAACAGATAGGTGGAAAGAGTACACTAAAGTCCCCTATGAGGAAACAGACTTGTTTAATGACGTGATAGAAGAAGAAATAGGAGTCAATAAAGAAGAGATAGGGGATCCAGTATTAGAACTAGAATTTTTAAGAGCTTTGGATGGCTTAAAATCGAATAAGGGAGAAGGGTTAGACGACGATTCATCACAATTCCTAAAATCATTGCTGGAAGTGCAAACAAAACGACTATTCACATTGGAGTGCATAATGTATGAGTCTGACGATACATCATTTGACTTTGAGAAAAACATCATTCACATCTTTCCAAACTTGTAAAAGTCGACAATAGCTAGATTATGGCACAATCAGCTTAACAGTTGATGCTCCCAAATTGATGGCAAGAATAGTATATAGAAGGCTGGAAAACCAAACTGAGGATGCGTTATATGACGATAATTTTAGCTTTAGAAAACGTAAAGGCGCCAGAAAGCCAGTTCTGACGTTCCGGTTGATAATGGAAGCAAGAGTAAGGAAAAATTAAGAAACGTTCATAGATTCTGTGGATCTGGAAAAAGCGTTCGATAATGTCAAATGGTGCAAGATGTGCGAAATTCTGAGAAAAATAGGGGTAAGCTATAGGGAAAAACAGGTAATATACAATATGCACAAGAGCCAAGAGATAACAATAAGTATGGAAGACCAAGAACGAAGTGCTCGGTTTAAAAAGGGTGTAAGACAGGGATGTAGTCTTTTGTCCCTAGTGGTCAAACAGTACATCGAAGAAGCACTTGTGGAAATAAAAGAAAGTTTGAAGAGTGTAGTTGAAATTCGAGGTGAAAATATATGAATGATAAGATTCGCTGATGAAATTCTTATCCTGAGTAAAAACGAAGAAGAATTACATGATCTGCTGAATGTAATGAACAGTCTAATGAGTGCAAAATATGAGCTTAAATCGAAGGAAGATGAAAGTAATGAGAAGTAGCAAAAATGAGAACAGCGATAAACTTAATATTGGGATTGCTGATCACGAAGTAGTTGAAGTTAAAGAATTCTGCTACCTAGGCAGCAAGAAAACCCCTTGACGGACGGGGCAAGAAGGACATTAAAGAAGTGTAGCACAGGGAGAAAGGGCATTCCATGCCAAAAGATGTCTACTAATATCAGATATAAGCCTTCATGTGACGAAGAAATTTCTGGGAATGTACGGTTTAGAGCACAGTATTGTGTGGTAGTGAAACATGAACTTATGGAAAAACAGAAAAGAAGAGGAATGCAGGAAAATATATGAACTGACAAGATAAAAAATGGGGACGTTCTTCGCAGAATCGGCGGGAAAAGAAGTATATGGAAAAAGCTGACAAAAAGAAGGGACAGAATGATAGGACATCTGTTAAGGAATCACAGGATAGCTTACATGGTACTACAGGCTGCTGTAGAGGGTAAAAACTGTAGAGGAAGGCAAAGATTGGAATTCATCCAAGAAGAAACTGAGGACGTAGTTTACGTGTGCTACTCCGAGGTGAAGAAGTTGGCACAGGAGAGGAATTCGTGGCGGGTTGAATCAAACCAGTAAGCAACCTGATGACTCAAAAAAAACTTTCTGTCCACACTTTTTCTGCGTCCGGAACCGATCCTGTGATACACTGAATCACACAGTAAGCACTGCGTCTTTTGAACGTAATCCTGCTTGTCCAAACCAACGGTAGCATTGCCCTTGGCCTCAGGCAAAATAACAATATCCGTATCAACTAAATGAACGTAAAGCACACTCTCAGCCGCTTATATTTTTCTTGCGTGGATATGCCACAGTCAACACACGACATGCCTCCCGTTCTAGCCTCCTATGCAGGATCAGGAGCTAGATTAAAAACTGCCAGTTCAATAGAACTAATAAATTCAACCATTGGCAAAGGCTTGTGCGTCGGGGCAAATTTTAAACCTCACCCTACTACAGAGAAAGCAGTGTTGTCGAAAACTTTGTCCGTGAGATTTACAGGGCTATTCAAACTACAAAAGCTAGAACTACAATTCCAACGTTCCTGGGAAGAGAGGAGTTCAAATTTGTATTTATTCGATGTGACCACCAGGTGTTACACGACAAATGTCTGACTTCCAAGAGAAATATTCTAAGCGCGTCCGACGTTACCTGAATGACACCATTCCAGGACGTTGGATTGGAAAAGGAGGATCAGAAGATGAACTTCATCACCAGGGTCCTCCCAGTACTCCAGACCACACACCTGTGACTTATCTGTGTGGTTACGCAAAAGACCGCGTTTTTATCCCAGCTATATTTGACACACTTGGAAGTCTGCGACATCGCATTGTTGAAGCTGTGAATTCGAAAACGAGAAACCAGCTGTTTCGCGTGTGGCAGGAAATGAGCCACCGTTTTGAAATGTGTCGTGTAACAGGTGGTGCTCACATTGACTGCATAAAAATTTAAACGAATTTCAGATATTTTTTGCTTTTTTTATAGTTTGGAAGCAATAAATATTTTAAATTCGTTCCTTCTTTTTGAATATTTGTATTATAGAACGTCGAGATATAGTGTTAGACTCCGAGCCACGGAAACGTTCAAACTTCGCCTAATCCCGAGTAGTTACAGAATGAAATTCCCAGTCAGTCAGCGACTTTGAAGCACAGTCCAGGCAATCCCAAGAAAAAGCCGAAAATTTTTGAAACAATCATTAAATGAAGCCGAAACAATTTCTCGGAAACAAAATCCAAATGTCGATGATTGCAATGGATCTATTGACGAAAAACACCCAGCGCACTGCTTGATGTGACTGAGAGCAGAAGAATTAATGTGACAAACGTTAGAACAATATTTTGAAACAACATTTTGATTACGACTCATCAGCAAAGACAACGCACATTGCAACATTACTCTATTACTGTGAAGTTTATCCAACCACCGCAAGCAACGATTCATTTCCTCCCCGTAGAGGTTAACAATGTGAGATGTGTACAGGGCTCAAATGACTTAAGGGAATGACCGAGCGAGGTGGCGCAGTGGTTAGCACACTGGACTCGCATTCGGGAGGACGACGGTTCAATCCCGTCTCCAGCCATCCTGATTTAGGTTTTCCGTGATTTCCCTAAATCGTTTCAGGCAAATGCCGGGATGGTTCCTTTGAAAGGGCACGGCCGATTTCCTTCCCCATCCTTCCCTAACCCGAGCTTGCGCTCCGTCTCTAATGACCTCGTTGTCGACGGGACGTTAAACAACACTAACCTAACCTAACTTAAGGGAATGCAGCAGGGTGACGTCGACAAACGCAGATATTTGTCGCGACGTCACCTGCTGAATCCCGTAAGTTATTTCAACGTTCAGGTCCCATGCGTAGGTTTTATTATAATAATGTTGCCATTGTTTGTCAGCTGTTTTACGAGTAACTTTATCAGAGCTAGCAGAAGTAAGTGTGATTCTTATTTCATCTAGTAGTCATTGGATTTCTAATTCATTATAGTCGAGAGAGAGTAATTAACGTATGTCAGATACACGGTCCATTTACATATATAACTTCCTCCACCCACCACGACAGTTTGCATTCTCATTCGGTATATATGCATATATGAATATTTATAGTGATTTTTAAGTGAAGGCAATTTACGTTGCCCTTTAATTACAATCCCTGTTCGGTACCGCGACTATACGAACACAACGCACCTGTCTATACTTTCATATATTCCATAGCCTATCGCAGCGACTTCTAATCACAGTCAATGAAATCCACCGCAATTTTTACTCATTCTGTGACCTTTACCCCTTCCCTCTGTATCCCATCGCACATAACGACACCGTCTTTTTCACCCACTTCTTTCACTGAAAGCTTAGCCACACCCCGGTGTCACACTTTTTTTTCCTTTTCCTATCATCCACTGCAGTACCAATCCCAGCACAATCCATCGGGACTAACTGCTTGTAACCAGCTACTACAATCTTACATAAATCTATAGTTCCCGTCGGCACCGCCCCCCCCCCCCCCCCGATACTATTATTTCATAGTGCACGTTCTCCATTCTAGCGATTAGCGAATGTTCAATGTGTCGTTCTAAAATTGTACCAATGCGATCTTTATTTTACGCTATATTCCGTCTTACTTTTTAATATAAAGCAAAGTGATTTAAAAAAAATAATCGGTATAAATCAGGCTTTCCTAGTTTGAAAAAGATATGTAAATACACTCCTGGAAATGGAAAAAAGAACACATTGACACCGGTGTGTCAGACCCACCATACTTGCTCCGGACACTGCGAGAGGGCTGTACAAGCAATGATCACACGCACGGCACAGCGGACACACCAGGAACCGCGGTGTTGGCCGTCGAATGGCGCTAGCTGCGCAGCATTTGTGCACCGCCGCCGTCAGTGTCAGCCAGTTTGCCGTGGCATACGGAGCTCCATCGCAGTCTTTAACACTGGTAGCATGCCGCGACAGCGTGGACGTGAACCGAATGTGCAGTTGACGGACTTTGAGCGAGGGCGTATAGTGGGCATGCGGAAGGCCGGGTGGACGTACCACCGAATTGCTCAACACGTGGGGCGTGAGGTCTCCACAGTACATCGATGTTGTCGCCAGTGGTCGGCGGAAGGTGCACGTGCCCGTCGACCTGGGACCGGACCGCAGCGACGCACGGATGCACGCCAAGACCGTAGGATCCTACGCAGTACCGTAGGGGACCGCACCGCCACTTCCCAGCAAATTAGGGACACTGTTTCTCCTGGGGTATCGGCGAGGACCATTCGCAACCGTCTCCATGAAGCTGGGCTACGGTCCCGCACACCGTTAGGCCGTCTTCCGCTCACGCCCCAACATCGTGCAGCCCGCCTCCAGTGGTGTCGCGACAGGCGTGAATGGAGGGACGAATGGAGACGTGTCGTCTTCAGCGATGAGAGTCGCTTCTGCCTTGGTGCCAATGATGGTCGTATGCGTGTTTGGCGCCGTGCAGGTGAGCGCCACAATCAGGACTGCATACGACCGAGGCACACAGGGCCAACACCCGGCATCATGGTGTGGGAAGCGATCTCCTACACTGGCCGTACACCACTGGTGATCGTCGAGGGGACACTGAATAGTGCACGGTACATCCAAATCGTCATCGAACCCATCGTTCTACCATTCCTAGACCGGCAAGGGAACTTGCTGTTCCAACAGGACAATACACGTCCGCATGTATCCCGTGCCACCCAACGTGCTCTAGAAGGTGTAAGTCAACTACCCTGGCCAGCAAGATCTCCGGATCTGTCCCCCATTGAGCATGTTTGGGACTGGATGAAGCGTCGTCTCACGCGGTCTGCACGTCCAGCACGAACGCTGGTCCAACTGAGGCGCCAGGTGGAATTGGCATGGCAAGCCGTTCCACAGGACTACATCCAGCATCTCTACGATCGTCTCCATGGGAGAATAGCAGCCTGCATTGCTGCGAAAGGTGGATACACACTGTACTAGTGCCGACATTGTGCATGCTCTGTTGCCTGTGTCTATGTGCCTGTGGTTCTGTCAGTGTGATCATGTGATGTATCTGACCCCAGGAATGTGTCAATAAAGTTTCCCCTTCCTGGGACAATGAATTCACGGTGTTCTTATTTCAATTTCCAGGATTGTATATCTTTGTTTCATAGTATTACTTAAACTTTATGTACGTTTCAAACCTTGTGAAGAATGCAGTGTACCTCTGGCGACCCACCTGTCCATATGTTTGAGTCGTTTGAAATAACGGTGTGTGGCGGAGAGCACTTCTGGTACCACCAAGTAATCTTTCCCACCCAGTTCCACTCGCGACAGGAGAGTGGGAAGAATGGGTGTCGGTAGTCCTCTGTAGTGGCTTTGATTTCTCGAATTTTTTCATAGAGGTCATTTCGCATGATGTGTGTCGGAGGAAGTAATATGTTGTCCGACTCTTCGCGGAAGGTACTGTCTTGAAATTTCAATAGTAAGCCTCTCCGTAATGCACGCCTCTCTTGTAGTGTCTGCCACTGTAGTTTATTGAGCATCTGTGTAATGCTCTCCCGCAGACTTAACGATCCCGTGATTAAACGCGATGCTCTTCGTTGGATGTTCTCTATTTTCCTATTAGTCCTACCTGGTAACGGTGTTCTAGGAACTTACAGCAGAGGAGGTAATACTTGATCCGGTTGTTAGTGAATTATTGGGGACTATAACGATATACGAAGCGAGTTTACACTGAAAATTGGGATCTGTATTTAACCATAAGAATAACGTGTACGAAAAATAGTTATTGAACTTTCTGGCGGATTAAAACTGTGTGCCGGACGGAGACTCGAACTCGGGACCTTTGTCCTTCACGGGTAGAGCACTCGCCCACGAATAGCAAAGGTCCCGAGTTCGAGTCGGTCCGGCACACAATTGTAATCTGCCAGATAGTTTCGCACACTCCGCTGCAGAGTGAAAATTTCATTCTCGAAAAATGATTATATTTTATATAGTTTCAAAAGAAGGTCCTTACATTAGTATGAAATCTGGGAGAAACTTGGTTGAGTACCAAATGTGTTTAAAAGAAGTAAGGTAGGTGGGTATGACAAGTCTTGGAAGTAGTTTATTTTATTTTATTTCATTAACATTACAGAGTAACCCACCGCCTTGAAATGTCAGGTGGGTCGGATGCTTCTGAATCTAATAGCAAAGACTTCTCATTGTTAAAGTCTTATTGGTATATAGTTGTTAATGTTTTTTAAATAATATAAAGATCATAGTATATAAGGGTTTCTCTCAGATTACAGCGAACTGAATGCTTAACAATTGTTAAAATGGTTCCATATAATTTGTTACTACCTAGTTGATGAGAATATAATTTATACAATGCAAATGTCACAGAAAAATAAAAATAAAAAATGTAACACAATGAGCGTGGATAAGAATCATTTGTAACATATAGAGGGAAGTAATTTAAAAATGAGTAATACAGTCTAAGCAGCATGTTGGTTAGTAATGGCCTATTTCTATTTTAGATGAGAAGGTCTCGGTACAACCTCGAGCTATTCTCATCTGAGATAGTTTGCGCTAATGTATGTTTACACAGATTAAACAGATGAAATGCTGATTGAGCACTTCATACATAGAACACATGAATTTTAGTTTCACATGAGAAATCTACATATGTTTGTAACTTGTTAGTTGAAATAGAATATAGTTCATTGCTACCTGAATGCATTATTCCTTAAATAACTTAATACATTTCTGATACATGAAACTCATTGATTAGGGCTTTGAATAGAGAAGAGAATATACTTCTCTCTACACACAGTAAGACGATGCCATTGGGGAGGAGGAGCCTCGGAATAAAAGTTCTTCGAGCCTTCTCCCCCGAAGCGACATTACCTTATAACTACAATCTTAGTATGTGGTGCCGGTGTTTATTTGTTTTATGATTGTTGTCTTGTTTGTGACTGTATTGGCCGGCCGTTGTGACCGACCGGCTCTATGCACTTCATTCTGGAACCGCGCTGCCGCTACGGTCGCAGGTTCGAATCCTGCCTCGGGCATGGATGTGTGTGGTGTCCTTAGGTTAGTTAGGTTTAACTAGTTTTAAGTTCTAGGGGACTAATGACATCAGCAGTTGTGTCCCATAGTGCTCAGAGCCAACTACTGCCAGCTAAATAAAAGATTCAAACTACTGAAGGCACTAACTACTGATAGGCATAGTTAGCAAATGAAAGATTCTGATAAAGAACAAACAATGTATTTATATATGTATCAGTTCATGACATCCAGTCTTACAAATTTACTGTCTCTGTCCAGATCATCCGCTCTGAAAACTCCGCCGTCTCACTCCCCACATCCACCACTGCTGGCGGCTCACCTCCAACTGCGCAACGCTACGCGCTGTTAACATACAGCTGCCCAACACTACAATAGCAAACAACAATGCAAACAAGCCACAGAGTGCACACAGCACAGTCAGTGATTTTCATGTAGAGCGCTACATGGCGTAACCAATAAAAAACCTAAACAGCCTACATACAACTGAAGTATGCATTTTTCTTGACAGAAGGAAAAAAAACATACGGATATAAAAATAACAGTAAAGCATAATGTACTAAAGAAGAAAGCTGGAGCGTTTAATTGGCGAAAAACGAAACACTACCCAAAGGCAATAAAGTTTAGTATACAGTAAGGCAATAGTTATCGTATTGGTAATACTACCACTGCTGATGTGCGCCGTGCCGATGTGAACTTAAGGCCGGACTACTTTTCCGCTCCCCTCCTCAAATTTCCCACGGTGTTAGCAAAGCACGCGGGACGCGCGGCACGAGAAACTATGCCACAACGCCGCGCGACCTGGGGCTGGCGCGTGTCGCGTCCCAGGTCGCGCGGCGTTGTGGTTGAGGCGCGTCGCGATGGCCTCGCTAGCACCGTGGGAAATTTGAGGCGGGGAGCGGAAAAGTAGTCCGGCCTTAAGTTCACATCGGCACGGCGCACATCAGCAGTGGTAGTATTACCAATGCGATAAATTTTGCCTTACTGTGTACTGAATTTTATTGCCTTTGGGTAGTGTTTCGTTTTTCGTCATTTAAACGCTCCAGCTTTCTTCGTTAGCACGTTATACTTTTCTGTTATTTATATCTGCAAGGTTTTGTTTTGTTTTTCTTCTGTCAAGAAAAATGTATACTTCAGTAACTGATGAGCCATTGGCCGCTGGAATTGCACCATATGCCTCCGTGATGTTTTCAGATCGCAAGAAGGGGCAGAGGGTAGTGAATAAGGAAGCAAGGAATATTATAAAATCATGTGATTAAGAATCAAGGCAGGAAAGTAATGCAAGGTTATATTCTCGCTGCCTAGTAAGCTAGCGTATCTGTACGATCTGTTACAAAAATTTAGAAAGGGATAATCTCCACAGGTGTGATCCCTTTGTTCTTGTGGCAAAAAGCGTCCAAGATCTGAAGTATAAAAGTTTCACTGTGATTACTCTGATATGGATGTAATAATGTAATACGACACGCTGTACTACATGCATGTGAACAACATATTTCCTGCCCGCATCTCGTGGTCGTGCGGTAGCGTTCTCGCCTCCCACGCCCGGGTTCCCGGGTTCGATTCCCGGCGGGGTCGGGGATTTTCTCTGCCTCGTGATGGCTGGGTGTTGTGTGCCGTCCTTAGGTTAGTTAGGTTCAAAATGGTTCAAATGGCTCTGAGCACTATGGGACTCAACTGCTGAGGTCATTAGTCCCCTAGAACTTAGAACTAGTTAAACCTAACTAACCTAAGGACATCACAAACACCCATGCCCGAGGCAGGATTCGAACCTGCGACCGTAGCGGTCTTGCGGTTCCAGACTGCAGCGCCTTTAACCGCACGGCCACTTCGGCCGGCGTTAGTTAGGTTTAAGTAGTTCTAAGTTCTAGGGGACTTATGACCACAGCAGTTGAGTCCCATAGTGCTCAGAGCCATTTGAACCATTTGAACCAACATATTTCCACTGCAAGCTAGAAACAGTCGAAAAGCAGTCACAAATAACAACGTTTTAATTGGTTCGCCGTGATGAGAAAAAGCATTTCAATTGTTGCATGGACATTATCAGCATTAATAAACTAATTATACAACATCAGGCTACACAAATGAAGAAAATGGTCGATATTATTACGAAAGTAGGAATATCCTAAAAGAGTGTTATGATTAGATTTATTTAATTTGTTGAAATGTGCTGCTGACAAAGGCAGATCTACTTTCATGACAATGTTTTTCGAACTCCATCTCACAAGGCACACATGGCTAACTTGTGCATTCCTGTCGCGCGCATTATCCTTCGCTGCTGACAATACACTGACCATTGTGTTGTGCGACAGATCAATTGTTTATTTTTCTCAATAACAACTATTTTATTTGCGATCACGCATTGTCAGTTTTGCAAGCCCTAGGTGAATAAACAGTATCTGGCATGTGCCTATCATTCCGCCTGAAGGAACGCTCGTCATTATTTTAATACTGCTCAGATCAAGGGAAGGAGTAAAATCCTTTGGTAAGTTTCCATTCCCGACGCTCAGTGTTAAAAATACGATGGGTTACGGGGATTCCACCAAAATTCCAACAGAATTGCCAATCTGATTTTGTGTGAGTTGTTAACCTTCTCTCATTCGAAGAAGCATCACCATTTGTGAGTAAAGGCCACATTTCTCTTGGTGACTGGTTTAATTGTACTTCCTTTGTCACAATGTAATTTGCCAAACTCATCTCACAGCAGCTATTGAGACAGAATTCCGAAACGTAGGACCTCATTAAACAAGTAATTGGCAATTACAGAGCTCAACCTCATAGTATCGGTTTGCAGTAACATAAAAGAAGAAATTTCATGTTTATTTTCATACTAGGAAGCTCTTGTTTCGCTAGCTGTCGATAACTCTTAAAAAATTACAGTCACTGGAGTGAGATAAATAAAGAAGTATAAGTAGTGATATATCGCCATAGATAGGAAATTTCCGTGTGTTTAATAATTGGCAAAACACTCTCCTCCTTGTGTGCTATCATTCGCCAAACTTTCGTTTCGATGTCTCGAGCGGTTTAGGAGATACGAGAGATGTTGCGAGTATTTCATTCTCGCGGGCGTGACATCGGAAGTGAGCGCGCTACATAGGATACATTTGCTCGAGATCGGAGGCAGATAGAGATCTCCTCCCAAGTCTAAAAAAAATTCAGCATGTTAGCTAAATTTCATACGTAGCAACATATGGTGTAATACGCACCAAACGCAAAATCATAGCGACCCCTAATTTTCGTTGCAAACTTTTTGAGTTTTGCGTAGTGCCTTACTAAAATGTGTACATCACAATAAGAATGGTCATTAGCGAGGTGATGGGCACGAAGCTGTCATATAACGCTACAAGTAAGGCAAAAATCATGTATTTTCAGAGAGTAGTTTCTGTAAAATCGTTTGAGAAAGATAACAGGTTGCGCGCGCTTCGGTTCAGTCAGCGCAGAGCGTCGCCAGCCGGCGCGTGCGAAGTACGATCTACGCGTCGCAATATGCGCTGGACCCGCGCGACCCGTGCGGCACGTGCGTGTCGCGCTGTAGTGTCGTGTCACGTCACACGTGCTATACGCTTCTCAATTTGCGCCTAGCCCTTAGAGTGCCGGCAGTCGTCTCCGGCGGGGAAGCGATTAACTATCAGACGAATGTAACAATTCCTGACTGCGCGTTTAAATGCATGAAAGTTCTCGACAGCACACGACAAAGTTGATACCTGTAGTTGGTACCTTTTCAATGAAACGATTCCCCGTGGGCCATGCACTGCGCGAGAGTTACCGAAGTGTGCCGAACAGGACTACTAGTATGACGTCACAAGTTCGCTGCGGGGCCCACTAGAGACGCGCTCGGACCAGAAGCAGTTGACGCGCGCCTCGCCGCTGTTTCCGCCGGCACTGCCCGCTTTGTCGACACACACTGGCCGAGCCCGCGGCCCCCGCTCAGCGCCGGCCACACACGCGCTCAGCACAAATCACGCCGGTAATGACCCCCCGGTGTACGGAACAAGTGCGCCGCTTTGTGTCGGGCACTTGTCATCCCGCGGGCGGCCGCCCGCTCCGGGGCCCGCGCTGTTGATTTGTGGCCGCGGCTCGCGCTCGATTTATGGCCGGCCCGGCCTCTGGACGCACTGGGCGACACCGACACCTCTGCAGCCAATTACTGGCGTCGCAGCGGCGCCACACTTTTTTGTCGCTCTCAGGGGGCGGTGGCAGGTCTCGTCGAGACTGGAAGTAAACCGGTTACTCTGTGTTCTTAGTGTTTAGGACGTACACCATCTCATCAGAAGTACCTGGACACCAGTCGGTGGAAATTAATATGGCCTTTGCCAACCCTTTGCTTTTACGGCGGTTTTAGATCTATTGGGAACACTTTCAGTGCTTGCCTTAAATATTTCTGGCTTATTCAGCCATCATATTAGGCTCCAGGAAGCTATTCCCAGGGCAGTGGAGATGTAAGAAGCACAGAGATGACGCAATGTGGGCTGAGGTACCGGTGACAGGTGTTAGATTCGGTACCATTCCCGTGAGAAAGACCGCCTGCATGATGCTGCTGCTCTGTGATTGGCTGCTGTTTTCGGTGGTAGGGCGCCAAAACGTTAAACGTTAGTTGCTGTTGTTGTTGTTGCTCTTGTGGTCTTCAGTCCTGAGACTGAATTACAATGTCATCGGCGAACCTCAAAGTTTTTATTTCTTCTCCATGGATTTTAATACCTACTCCGAACTTTTCTTTTGTTTCCTTTATTAGTTGCTATTATTAATTAAACCTGTCATCCAAATTACTTCATTTTTTTAAATAAACATCTCTCAACAGCCAGTTATCAATCAGTCATTTCAAAATTATTAAAATCAAAGTATTACTAAAACAAAAGACTGACGATATTACTGCCGATGCACTTCGGTGGCGGTCGGGTCACGCCTTGCTAGCTCGGCACGGGAAGTGTCTCGGGCAGTCCGGCTCTCCAGTTCTGACCGTTCCAGTAGACAGACATGTTGTCTGTTACAGCAATATTTGTTTCATGCAATTTTATTTCCTACAGTTCCGACCGTGGCTAGGTATAGACATGTTATCTGTAATACTACTACTTGATTAATGTAATTTTATTCTCCAGTTCTGACCGTTCCAGTACACAGACATGTTGTCTGTGGCAGGATGTATTTCATGTTATTTTAGCCAGATATAATGACTGTGGAAAGATATGTTCAATACGTTGTGATCAAGAATAGTTTCTCGTGTTTATATCAATAAAACGCGAGTGGCATCCCAAATGAGTTAAAGTTTATTCGTAGGAGCAGTTCCTTGCGAAGTTAATTTCAGCCTCAAGAAAAAGAATCCACGACCTGCGTGCTGTTTTCTGCGCTGGGGACATCATCATCATGAAGACAGAAAGTTAGTGATCTGTACAAGAACTTGTGTATTCCACACAGGGCAGTGGTAAACAATTAGGCACCTCACGTGTACTGCATGCACAGTACAAATGTGCTCAGTGACACGTCATCTGCAGTAATGCAGAGGAGGTAAAGATGGATGAAAGTATTAACACTATCTCACTTTCATTCCATTTTCTTACCGTAGTCTGTCTGAGGAGGAATGGCTTCCAAAACCTTAACCAGAGAAGGTAGTGAATTGGACGATCGGGTTGACTGGAGTACGCATGGGAGAAACCGACTGGTTAAAAGCGATACCAATATTATAGTTCCGAATAACCGTTGTTTGATCCCGGTTGTAACAGACACTTTACTTTTTTACTGATCATGTGGTATAAAACTGACATATAGATTCGCCATAGCAGTGGTGCTAAAATTTTTGGTTTTAGGTAAAATCTCTTTAAAAAATATCAATTTCGTAGGCCTTTCTGTCGTTTCTTAAGGATTACTATGCCCTCTGAATGACATTTTTGCAGATGGAAAGAGGCGGCTTAGAGAGAAAACATTATACAAGTCGTATTTGTGGATAGATTCAAGGCCGGCCGGGGTGGCCGAGCTGATCTAGGCGCGCAGTCCGGAACCCTGCGACTGCTACGGTCGCAGGTTCGAATCCTGCCTCGGGCGTGGATGTGTGTGATATCCTTAGGTTAGTTAGGTTTAAGTAGTCCCATCGTGCTCAGAGCCATTTGATAGATTGAACAATGAATATTCGCCATTGGATTAGTTCGTTATCGAAATGTTAACTATTGTCGTGTAATTGTGCCTGGGAAATGTTATATTTTGTCCACAATCTAAATTGTTGATTTAAATTTTTTTAAACATAACTTTTGTTTCTCTCAGCACAAAAATCAATTGTACGACTATTCAAATTCCTTTTAAGTAGTGAAGATATAATTCAATATATATTTCAATGGCTTCCATTCGAAATAGTTACACAGAAATAATGCTACAAATCTTACAGAAACTAATATTATTTGTCTGCAATTTTTATGACATAATAAAAAAGAAAGTTATGTCATGAGTAGTAAATTAAAAACTTCACAATTCATTCACAGTTTATAATAAAAACAGAAATTAGTTGATCTGTGTCTCTGCGTAGTAGAATATGCGTTAATCTTCTTGTAACAAGATACTTCTGATCAAATAGTGCACTAACACGTAATAAAGTACGTTTTGTTTATCCTGTCTCGAAGGCAGGCGTAGGTGCAAGGCTTGGAGGGGGATGCTGGTGGTAACATTTACATCACAGTCCCCCCCCCCCCACTCCCGCCTCTACAAACAATATTTCTCCGTATGTTCATTTTTCAAATTTTCATTTAATTTTAGGAGAAAACAGTATCTTGAGAGGAAGCATCACGAAAACAGCAACAAATTCTCAAAGATTGTAGGCTTCGTTTAACGTAGTGCGTTTTTCACCTGGCTTCGAAAGTGTTGCTCTGTGTGGATTGGTTTGCTGCCTGATTGCCTGTAAGAAACATTAAAGCTAGGAAAACGCTCATATTTACTGGCTGCCCATCCTTACTGCCAACAAAAAGTGTGGGACGGTTGGTATTATGTATGACAGATAGTTAAAGTTGCCCCACTGATAAAAGAAAAAGACAAAAAGAGGACAGAAAAACAGACTTTCCCACAGTTAGAAACGACAGAAACATAATGCATTCCACCCGTCTATATATTGACACAGCCTTTTTCTGCAGACGCATGTTCACAGTCTTAAAGCTGAATGAGATGTTAATTTTACATCGTATAAGTTTTGATGTTGTCAAAGACGTGAAACTCTGTTGTAATTTTAGTTCTTAAAACAACTGCATGACAAGGATACTTCTCAAACTTTTCGACACATGTTTTCCAGATGAAGAGTTTATCTGAATAACTACACTCTTGGAAATGGAAAAAAAAAACACATTGACACCGGTGTGTCAGACCCACCATACTTGCTCCGGACACTGCGAGAGGGCTGTACAAGCAATGATCACACGCACGGCACAGCGGACACACCAGGAACCGCGGTGTTGGCCGTCGAATGGCGCTAGCTGCGCAGCATTTGTGCACCGCCGCAGTCAGTGTCAGCCAGTTTGCCGTGGCATACGGAGCTCCATCGCAGTCTTTAACACTGGTAGCATGCCGCGACAGCGTGGACGTGAACCGTATGTGCAGTTGACGGACTTTGAGCGAGGGCGTATAGTGGGCATGCGGGAGGCCGGGTGGACGTACCGCCGAATTGCTCAACACGTGGGGCGTGAGGTCTCCACAGTACATCGATGTTGTCGCCAGTGGTCGGCGGAAGGTGCACGTGCCCGTCGACCTGGGACCGGACCGCAGCGACGCACGGATGCACGCCAAGACCGTAGGATCCTACGCAGTGCCGTAGGGGACCGCACCGCCACTTCCCAGCAAATTAGGGACACTGTTGCTCCTGGGGTATCGGCGAGGACCATTCGCAACCGTCTCCATGTAGCTGGGCTACGGTCCCGCACACCGTTAGGCCGTCTTCCGCTCACACCCCAACATCGTGCAGCCCGCCTCCAGTGGTGTCGCGACAGGCGTGAATGGAGGGACGAATGGAGACGTGTCGTCTTCAGCGATGAGAGTCGCTTCTGCCTTGGTGCCAATGATGGTCGTATGCGTGTTTGGCGCCGTGCAGGTGAGCGCCACAATCAGGACTGCATACGACCGAGGCACACAGGGCCAACACCCGGCATCATGGTGTGGGGAGCGATCTCCTACACTGGCCGTACACCACTGGTGATCGTCGAGGGGACACTGAATAGTGCACGGTACATCCAAACCGTCATCGAACCCATCGTTCTACCATTCCTAGACCGGCAAGGGAACTTGCTGTTCCAACAGGACAATGCACGTCCGTATGTATCCCGTGCCACCCAACGTGCTCTAGAAGGTGTAAGTCAACTACCCTGGCCAGCAAGATCTCCGGATCTGTCCCCCATTGAGCATGTTTGGGACTGGATGAAGCGTCGTCTCACGCGGTCTGCACGTCCAGCACGAACGCTGGTCCAACTGAGGCGCCAGGTGGAAATGGCATGGCAAGCCGTTCCACAGGACTACATCCAGCATCTCTACGATCGTCTCCATGGGAGAATAGCAGCCTGCATTGCTGCGAAAGGTGGATATACACTGTACTAGTGCCGACATTGTGCATGCTCTGTTGCCTGTGTCTATGTGCCTGTGGTTCTGTCAGTGTGATCATGTGATGTATCTGACCCCAGGAATGTGTCAATAAAGTTTCCCCTTCCTGGGACAATGAATTCACGGTGTTCTTATTTCAATTTCCAGGAGTGTATTTCTACAAAGTTATACTGGAGCTATTTATTGAGCGTTGCTACAAATAACATAGAATGTAACACCATACTATTACTATTTTTAAAATCTTAGATAACTGTGGCTCGTTACGATCGAGGGTGTCGGAAACCTATATTTGGTGGGCAGGGGAACGGGGGTATGGCAGGGGCAGTAGCAAACTGTGACCCATGCTCCGCCCTGTCCCAAGAGTGAGGCCTGGATCCTCACATGACCCCCAATCTGCATTCTGCTACTGTCTGCCAGAGCCAACGAGTCTCAATGCTGCACCAAGTGCTGCGAAATGCGAGCCTTGTGTGTTGTATCACAGTTGATTTTCAACTAATATATGAGAGTAACGAAATTGTTTTTGCTTTATTCTCAGTCTGTTGTTGTTGTTGTGGTCTTCAGTCCTAAGACTGGTTTGATGCAGCTCTCCATGCTACTCCATCCCGTGCAAGATTCTTCATCTCCCGGTACCTACTGCAACCTACATCCTTCTGAATCTGCTTGGTGTATTCATCTCCTGGTCTCCCTCTACGGTTTTTACCCTCCACGCTGCCCTCCAATACTAAATTGGTTATCTCTTGATGCCTCAGAACATGTTCTACCACCCGATCCCTTCTTCTAATCAAGTTGTGCCACACACTTCTCTTCTCCCCAATCCTATTCAACACCTCTTCAATAGTTATGTGATCTCTCAGTCTAGAGACTGGATTGATGCAGATCTCTATGCTACTCTATCCTGTGCAAGGCTCTTCATCTCAGAATAATTACTGCAACCTACATCTTTCTGAATCTGCTTAGTGTATTCTTCTCTCCGTCTACGATTTTTACCCTCCACTTATCCCTCCAATACTAAACTGGTGATCACTTAATGCCTCAGAACGTGTCCTACAAACCGATTCCTTTTTCTAGTCAAATTGAGGGATAAATTCCTCTTGTCCTCAATTGTATCGAGTACCTCCTCATTAGTCACGTGACCTATCCATCTAATCTTCAGAATTCTTCTGTAGCACCACATTTCGAAAGCTTCTATTCTCTTCGTGTCTAAACTAGTTATCATCGATGTTTCACTTTCATACATGGCTACAACCCATACAAATACTTACAGAAAAGATGTTCTGTTACTTAAGTCTATTTCTCTTCTTCAGAGACACTTTCCCTACCATAGCCGGTATACATTTTATATCGTCCCTACTTCATCAGTCATCAGTTATTTTGAAACTTCCTGGCAGATTGAAACTGTGTGCCGGACCGAGACTGGCAGAAGTAAAGCTGTGAGGACGGAGCATGAGTCGTGCTTGAGTAGCTCCGTTGGTAGAGCACTTGCCCGCGAAAGGCAAAGGTCCTGAGTTTGAGTCTCGGTCCGGCACACAATTTTAATCTGCCAGGAAGTGTCATATCAGCGCACACTGCGCTGCAGAGTGAAAATCTCAATCAGTTATTTTGCTTTACAAATAGCAAAACTCATTTGCTACTTTAAGTGTCTCATTTCCTAATCTAATTTCATCAGCATCACCTACTATAATTCCACTACATTGCATTATCCTCCCTTTGCTTTTGTTGATGTTCATCTAATAACCTCTTTTCAAGACATTGTCCATTCAGTTCAACTGTTCTTCCAGGTCCTTTGCTGACTGTCACAGAATTAAAATGTCATCGTCAAACCTCAAAGTTTTTATTTCTTCTCCATGGATTTTAATTCCTACTCAAAATTTTTGTTTTGTTTCCTTTACTGCTTGCTCAACTTACAGTTTGAATAACATCGGAGATAGGCTACAAATCTGTCTCACTCCCTTCCCAACCACTGCTTCCCTTTCATACCCCTCGACATTTATAACTGCCATCTGGTTTCTGTACAAATTGTAAATAGCCTTTCGCTTCTTGTATTTTACCCCTGCCATCTCCAGAATTTGAAAGAGAGTATTCCAGTCAACACGGTCGGAAGCTTTCTCTAAATATACAAATGCTAGAAACGAAGATTTGCCTTTCGTTACGCTGAAGGTAATGGTGTGTGTTATAGCATCAAGCACCTTCAAGTCACATGACGAATATTAAATAATTATGAAGTGACAAAATAAAATCCCGTCGGGACGGCGTGTGAAAAAAAAATAATAAGGCAATACAGTGAGATAAATACTGTACTATACTCACCTATGGTACAAAACATTCCTCGAAAAAATCGACATACAAGTCCTTGGTGAAACCGAGATAACTTACACATCAACAGTGCACTATATAGAAACATGCGTAAGTCTTGAGGTTAGTTCTGATGTACTACTTTCGTAGGGAAATTTGTGACAGCACACTGACGATCTTCGTCTGCTGCTAACTGGAGCTACTCGACAACTGGTAAACAGCTGCAGGTGGGTGGTCTCTTATCTATGCGATCCGTGGCACCGGTGGTGCTTCAGCTGAGGGGGCGTGGCACACGTGCGTGCGGCCAGCAGACGTGCAGCGCGCGTCCTCGTAGCTGCCACTGTCGGACGCCAGTGGCGTCTGTAGTGGCAGCCTGTCTATGCAGAACGAGTGCCCCCTGTGTGGTTTCAACTGGCCACGATACGACAAATTAAACTTTCATTTCACGTGGAACATACACTCCTGGAAATGGAAAAAAGAACACATTGACACCGGTGTGTCAGACCCACCGTACTTGTTCCGGACACTGCGAGAGGGCTGTACAAGCAATGATCACACGCACGGCACAGCGGACACACCAGGAACCGCGGTGTTGGCCGTCGAATGGCGCTAGCTGCGCAGCATTTGTGCACCGCCGCCGTCAGTGTCAGCCAGTTTGCCGTGGCATACGGAGCTCCATCGCAGTCTTTAACACTGGTAGCATGCCGCGACAGCGTGGACGTGAACCGTTTGTGCAGTTGACGGACTTTGAGCGAGGGCGTATAGTGGGCATGCGGGAGGCCGGGTGGACGTACCGCCGAATTGCTCAACACGTGGGGCGTGAGGTCTCCACAGTACATCGATGTTGTCGCCAGTGGTCGGCGGAAGGTGCACGTGCCCGTCGACCTGGGACCGGACCGCAGCGACGCACGGATGCACGCCAAGACCGTAGGATCCTACGCAGTGCCGTAGGGGACCGCACCGCCACTTCCCAGCAAATTAGGGACACTGTTGCTCCTGGGGTATCGGCGAGGACCATTCGCAACCGTCTC
The DNA here is from genome assembly GCF_023898315.1 of Schistocerca nitens. Classification (NCBI taxonomy): domain Eukaryota; kingdom Metazoa; phylum Arthropoda; class Insecta; order Orthoptera; family Acrididae; genus Schistocerca; species Schistocerca nitens. The sequence goes on along the minus strand of NC_064620.1, from coordinate 21,268,691 downwards.
CATGAAGCTGGCCTACGGTCCCGCACACCGTTAGGCCGTCTTCCGCTCACGCCCCAACATCGTGCAGCCCGCCTCCAGTGGTGTCGCGACAGGCGTGAATGGAGGGACGAATGGAGACGTGTCGTCTTCAGCGATGAGAGTCGCTTCTGCCTTGGTGCCAATGATGGTCGTATGCGTGTTTGGCGCCGTGCAGGTGAGCGCCACAATCAGGACTGCATACGACCGAGGCACACAGGGCCAACACCCGGCATCATGGTGTGGGGAGCGATCTCCTACACTGGCCGTACACCACTGGTGATCGTCGAGGGGACACTGAATAGTGCACGGTACATCCAAACCGTCAACGAACCCATCGTTCTACCATTCCTAGACCGGCAAGGGAACTTGCTGTTCCAACAGGACAATGCACGTCCGCATGTATCCCGTGCCACCCAACGTGCTCTAGAAGGTGTAAGTCAACTACCCTGGCCAGCAAGATCTCCGGATCTGTCCCCCATTGAGCATGTTTGGGACTGGATGAAGCGTCGTCTCACGCGGTCTGCACGTCCAGCACGAACGCTGGTCCAACTGAGGCGCCAGGTGGAAATGGCATGGCAAGCCGTTCCACAGGACTACATCCAGCATCTCTACGATCGTCTCCATGGGAGAATAGCAGCCTGCATTGCTGCGAAAGGTGGATATACACTGTACTAGTGCCGACATTGTGCATGCTCTGTTGCCTGTGTCTATGTGCCTGTGGTTCTGTCAGTGTGATCATGTGATGTATCTGACCCCAGGAATGTGTCAATAAAGTTTCCCCTTCCTGGGACAATGAATTCACGGTGTTCTTATTTCAATTTCCAGGAGTGTATTTCCGTCGTCAATACTGGTACGAGGTACGACACTCATAGACAGAAACACGCTCCTGTATTCATTGTACTCAGGAAGAAAATGCCTGCCAACGTCATATTTTGAAATTTCATTCCATACCTGAAACGCGTGCTGTGTCAGCTCATGAATACTGCTGGCTAAGAGATGGTATCGAGCTACACGTATTCGAATTGCATTCTGGACACGCTCTGTGTGCCATGTATCAGGGAAACAGGCAGGCCAGTCAAAGATCCTTGCGCTTGTGATGCGACTGCAGTGTGGGGACTGGCATTATCTTAATGGTAAATACCATTTGGTGCTCTGGCCATGAAGGGTTATGTACCATTCTTGCCACGTACTGGAGTGCATTCAGCCTCCGCTACACAGTTACTAAATCAGTCCTGAATGAGATTTTCACTCTGCAGCGGAGTGTGCGCTGATATGAAACTTCCTGGCAGATTAAAACTGTGTGCCCGACCGAGACTCGAACTCGGGACCTTTGCCTTTCGCGGGCAAGTGCTCTACCAGCTGAGCTACCGAAGCACGACTCACGCCCGGTACTCACAGCTTTACTTCTGCCAGTACCTCATCTCCTACCTTACAAGCTTTACAGAAGCTCTCCTGCGAACCTTGCAGAACTAGCACTCCTGAAAGAAAGGATATTGTGGAGACATGGCTTAGCCACAGCCTGGGGGATGTTTCCAGAATGAGATTTTCACTCTGCAGCGGAGTGTGCGCTGATATGAAACTTCCTGGCAGATCTGGAAGGTAGGAGACGAGGTACTGGCAGAAGTAAAGCTGTGAGTACCGGGCGTGAGTCGTGCATCGGTAGCTCAGCTAGCCCGCGAAAGGCAAAGGACCCGAGTTCGAGTCTCGGTCGGGCACACAGTTTTAATCTGCCAGGAAGTTTCATATCAGCGCACACTCCGCTGCAGAGTGAAAATCTCATTCTGGAAACATCCCCCAAGCTGTGGCTAAGCCATGTCTCCACAATATCCTTTCTTTCAGGAGTGCTAGTTCTGCAAGTTTCGCAGGAGAGCTTCTGTAAAGTCTGGAAGGTAGGAGACGAGGTACTGGCAGAAGTAAAGCTGTGAGTACCGGGCGTGAGTCGTGCTTCGGTAGCTCAGTTGGTAGAGCACTTGCCCGCGAAAGGCAAAGGTCCCGAGTTCGAATCTCGGTCGGGCACTCAGTATTAATCTGCCAGGAAGTTTTAAATCAGTCCTGTTCTCTTTTCCAACAGGTCCGCACACCACGGTTTATGGAGTTTGGGAGATTCCTGTCCTGCGAACTGCTGAGACCCGTGACCTTTCCCTAAGGACACGTAGGTGTTGATCCGATCGCCACAAACGGTAGCGCGGGTCCCGCTGAACACCACAAAATGCCACTCACAGACGAGCACACCAACCTCGAATAAAAGTTAGTCGCGTTTAAGTCGGCATTTAGCCCTGTTAACGCAAAATTTTGGTGTATCGATCTCAATCAAAGTTAAACAAGGGATTTGACCGAGGTTAAATTTGACTGTGGTTCACTCCCGATTTTCTCGAAAATGGGCATGGTTTTATAAGTGGACGGTATTAAGATGGCATGCCACCGAGGAAGAACTGTTACACCTTAACCCGTTAAATCGTGCGTGAAACCATACTTGAGTGGTTGTGGAGTGGAGAAGACTATGGTGACAGGAAATTTGAAGAGCGAGTTTGTCTCTCGAAAGAAACTGTGTCGTGGTGTTAAATCCAATTACGAGTAATAATAATTTACAATTTCCTAGTGATACGAACGACCCTACTCGACGATGATGAGACTTTTTATTACTTTAAATTAATTGCCTATCTTGTCTACAACTGCTACATCAATGATAAGCAGACTTCCATCTGCAGGAAACACGAAAAAACTCTTTGCAGGCGTGTACTGTAAATAATGGTAATAAATACCTTTTGACCCTTGACCCAAATCACACATTTTACAAACAGCCAAATATACTGGCGACTAAGAAACATCAACAAAAAACTATTTTCAGTCACCAAGACAGAGAAATAAAATAAAAACAAAATAAAATAAAAATAGAATTTAATGCAGTCCTTCTGGAATTATGTCTTGCTCATTAAGTACGTAGTTCAAAAATGGTTCAAATGGCTCTGAGCACTATGGGACTCAACTGCTGAGGTCATTAGTCCCCTAGAACTTAGAACTAGTTAAACCTAACTAACCTAAGGACATCACAAACATCCATGCCCGAGGCAGGATTCGAACCTGCGACCGTAGCGGTCTTGCGGTTCTAGACTGCAGAGCCTTTAACCGCACGGCCACTTCGGCCGGCTTAAGTACGTAGTATTGCGGTTATATAGTGTCTGAATTTATAAATATCTTATCGAAAATATATGAAATCGCAGTATGGTCACGGATTTCGTAAGGGCTTTCAAAACTTCTACCAATAATGCATTCGTAATCAATGCAGGCAGGGGCAAAAAAAACTGACATTTAGGTAAGACAAACAAACCATAACAAGGTTCAAATGGTTCAAATGGCTCTGAGCACTATGGGACTCAACTGCTGAGGTCATTAGTCCCCTAGAACTTAGAACTAGTTAAACCTAACTAACCTAAGGACATCACAAACATCCATGCCCGAGGCAGGATTCGAACCTGCGACCGTAGCGGTCTTGCGGTTCCAGACTGCAGCGTTTTTAACCGCACGGCCACTTCGGCCGGCGTAAACCATAACAAGGCACGTGGAAAAAAAAAACACGCTCTTTCATGAATCCTTATGCCATATCCGCAGTCAGATTATGAGCTTGCACTAAAGCTCTGATCCATAAATGAAACAAACTAACATAGCAATCAATGCATCTACAGTTTAACGTCATATAGTTCTGTAACTATGAGATACTTTTGTTTCCTATTATGACAAACATAAAGGAACGGACAAGTCGCTAGTTATAAACACACTTATGCCTGCTGACGAAAGTCAGAGCATATGACGATGACGTCACTCAGCAGCGGTTGTGTAGAAAACTTCTATACCTGTTTTTTATAATTAAAGTGCAACTACTCACGGAAGCTTAGTGGTAGCTGTATTTATCGTATGGCAACGAAAGTTGGTAGACGATGTCTCAACATCGAACCTTTACATTGAAAAAAATATATATATATCAGTTCCAATTTTGCCCCCCAGCTGCAAGTCTGGCCTTGTACAGTATCTCGTCGACATCTCCAGTGCTCATATTGATCAAATTCTTTAAATGACGGATAATAATGAAATAAACACTATGCCTTTTTCACTTGCTTGACTTTTCCGCCCACACCCCGTTCCCAGTGAATTACGTATGGAAAATTTCAGTATCTCTTCCCCTCATTCACAGCGCCAGATTTGCGCCTGGTGGCCCAAAATTGGAATTCATTTTTTCCAGTGTAAATTGGTTCCGCATTAACACGTGTAGATCACCTACCGTGTTTCGCTGCCGTAAGATAATTGTAGTCCACACTGCACCTCTGTGAGTGGTTGCACTTTAATTACAGCCATCTAGTATATAGGCAGCCATTTGAAAATTTATGTCCATGCTAACTTCTTTGCGCCTTACATTGCAGTACATGCGCCTTGGAATTGCAGTACATGAACTGCAGTCAAATGTGTAGTTGGCTGATGACCGTTTTGGTGACCCGCAGTCACAGAAACGTTTTAAATACAGTTCACTTTTAACTGTAACCAGGACCTTGCTTTCTGACCGAGGTTCATGCACTCGGCCATGTTTTCCAATTCACTCTGTTTTATACGAGGTGCGGCTAGAAAAAAACCGGACTGATGCTGGAAAAAACATTTATTTACAATTATTTACAATTTCATGTTATCTCCTTCAATGTACTCTCCTCCTCGGTCTCTACACCGCTCCATACGAATTTTCCACTGTTCATAGCAATGCTGCAGATCATTTTCGGCAAGTCCATACATTACTTCCGTCGCTTTTTCTTTTACTGCTTCAACAGTCTCAAATCTAGTTCCTTTCAAAGCTGACTTGACTTTAGGGAAAAGAAAAAAAGTCACAGGGGGCCTAATCAGGTGAGTAGGGTGGATGATCTAAGATGGGAATGTTGTGTTTTGCCAAAAACGTCTTCACTCACAACGCACTGTGAGCTGGGGCATTGTCTTGGTGAAGGATCCATGACTTTTTTCTCCACAAATCGTTCCGTTTTCTCCGTACTCGCTCACGTAGGGTAGCCAGGACGCTAATGTAGTAATGCTGATTCACTGTTTGTCCCTCTGGTACCCAATCAATGTGCACAATCCCTTTGATGTCAAAAAAAAAAAAACAATCATCATTGCCTTGAATTTCGATTTTGACATTCGTGCTTTTTTTTGTCGTGGAGAACCAGGAGTTTTCCAATGCATCGATTGGCGTTTAGTTTCGGGATCGTAAGTAAAAAACCATGATTCATCGCAAGTAATAACATTTTGTAAGAAGGTGGGATCACTTTCAGAATCTGCCTAACACTTTCCTTGTCAACTCCTGTTAACTCAGACACTGCTCTGATTGTTAAACGGCGATCTTGTCGAACAAGTTTACCGATTTTTTCAATGTTTGCATCAGTTTTTGCTGACAATGGTCTGCCAGTGCGAGTGTCATCACTGGTGTCTTCGCGGCCATCTTTAAATCGTTTAAACCACTCAAACACTTGTGTTCGCGATAAACAATCATCGCCGTACACTTGTTGTAACATTACAAACGTTTCACTTGCAGATTTTCCTAGTTAGAAACAAAATTTGATGTTAACACGCTGTTCTTTCTGTACACTCAACATTTTCCGACGCACAGACAAAACGTCAACTACTTAAAACAGACGCCACGGGCAGACTGAGTGCAGGAGGCAGATGAAACTCGAGCAGTAGGCGGAGCGAGAGTCACGTGACATGCCACGCGACTTTCAGCCTTATTGCATTCGTTTTATTGTTTCACCAGTACTAGTCTGGTTTTTTTCTAGCCACACCTCGTACTACTTCGAACACAACAGTAAATAGACGGGCTACAGAGTGAATAGCTAATTCACGGGATAAAATTAAAACCATATGGTCAATTGTAAAGGAAATGTCTGGTCAGCAGCACAAGGTCAGCGATATAAAGTCAGTTAGTAGTAAAAGTATTTCTGTTACTGATGAATCAGATATATGTACAGTATTTAACAATCATTTTCTGAGCATTGCTGGTGAATTAAATAATAATTTAGTTTCTACAGGGAATCATATAACTCTCCTGGCAAATGCCTTTCCAAGATTGATGCCTGAAATACTCCTCTGTGATACAGATAATGGGGAGATTGAGTCAACAATTAAACACTGAAAACTAAGGACTTTCATGGGTGCATGGAGTGCCTAGCAGAATATTAAAGTACTGTGCTGCACATGTTAGCCCTGTATTTAGACATATTTTTAATTTTTCATTTAGGAATGGTGAGTTTCCTGAATGAATAAAGCAGTCAGTAGTAAATCCGCTTTATAAAAAGGGAGAAAGGGATAATGTAGACAATTTTAGACCTATTTCTATGCCATCAGTGTTTGCTAAAGTTATTGAAAAGACTGTGTATGTAAGGGTAATTGATCATTTTATATCACACGATTTGCTATCAAATGTACAGTTCGGCTTTAGAAGTAGTTTAAGAACTGAAAATACTATATTCTCTTTCCTCTTTGAAGTACTGGATGTGTTAAACAAAAGGTTTCGAACAGCAGGCGTATTTTTTGAGTTAACAAAGGTGTTTGATCGTGTTGATCAGAGAACATTGCTCCATAAGTTGGACCATTACGGAATACGGGGAGAAGCTCACAATTGGTTCACCTCTTACTTTAGCAACAGGCAGCAAAAGGCCATTATTCACAGTGTTGAAAATGGCCGTGATGTGGGGTCTGAGTGGGACACTGTCAAGTGAGGGGGGGGGGGGGGTGCCCCAGGAATCAGTTTTGGGGCCACTCCTGTTCCTTATTTACATAAATGGTATGCCCTTTAGTATTACTGGTAACTCTAAAATATTTCTGTTTGCTTATGATACTAGGTTGGTAGTAAAGGATGTTGCGTGCAACATTGGCTTGGTTTCAAATAGTGCAGTTCATGGCATAAGTTCATGGCTTGTAGAAAATAACCTAACGCTAAATCACAGTAAGACTCAGTTTTTACAGTTTCTAACACACGATTCAACAAAACCTGACATTTTAATTTCACAGAATGGGCATATGATTAGTCAAACTGAACAGTTCAAATTTCTAGTCGTCAGAAATCAAACCTGCATTTCGACTGGACTTCCTTAACTCTTGTACAGAAAGGTATGCAGCATACTGCTACACCCAATTTCAATAAGCTACCACTATAATTCAAAAATCTTTGCAGTACTCCACTTTCTTTCAAGTTGAAACTGAAGAATTTTGTCATGGGTCAGACCTTCTATTCTGTTGAGGAGTTCCTTGAAAAATGAAGTGATTCTTGTTGTATCGTTGATTCCGTTTACTAAAACTTATGGTTTGAAATTTTTGGGTTCATAAGCATTTTATTTTTATCTGTTATTACTTTTACGTTGTGATATCATGTACTGACACGTTCCACGACCTTGGAGATTTGCTCCTCGATTTGGTCCTTCGGAACTTTATGTGTAACTAAATAAATAAAGTGGTGTTGCAACTGTTGTTGTAGGAAAGCTGGGCATTAGCAGAAATAATTAGCAAGCTCCCAGTTGGTGCACACCGACAGCGCAGAAAGATACGTATATAGCTTCTTTTCTGTGTTTACTTCGTAGATTCTTACTTACATTGCGTGTGAGTTTCGTATAGGAGCTGTAATTTCGAGTTTCAGTTACTGTAATCGTAAATTCAGGCAGATTGTAGTGCAGTCGTTAGGCATTTGCACAGGTTAGTTCATACATTCTTTGCGTGTTTCCCTTGTGTTACCTAGGCACGGACTCGTGTTTCAGTAACTGTTGTTCAACATCGATTACAATGGACAGGGACTGTGATTGCTGTGATCAGATGAGGGCTGAGTTGGCATCCCTTCGCTCACAGCTGCAGGCGGCGCTGACTTCGGTCGCACAGATTGGGGCTGTTGCCAATGGGCACCACTGTGGGGAGCCGGACTTGGGTATCACAGGGATGTCAACCTCGTCCCGTCTGTCCCCAGATCGGTCTGCCGCTGTGGTTGCCCGGTTGCTGCCCGCAGTGGGGCTCAGCCCTCGCCTGTGGTTGATTGAGAGGTCGTTCCAAGGCGTGGCGGGCAGGGAAAGAAGTCCATGGAGGCTGATCAGAAAGCCTCCCTGGTGCGTCTGACAAACAGATTACAGGTACTGTCTCTGGCTGAACCAGATGCAGCTGCCTGTCCTGTTTCAGAGGATGATTCTCAGCCTTCAAGGTCCAGGCAATCGCAGAGGGTGGGCTTATTGGTAGTTGGGAGCTCCAATGTTAGGTGCATAATGGGGCCCCTTAGGGATATGGCGGCTAAGGAGGGGAAGAAATCCAGTGTGCACTCCGTGTGCATTCCGGGTGGAGTCATTCTTGATGTGGAAAGGGTCCTTCCGGATGCCATAAAGAGCACAGGGTGTAGCCAGCTGCAGGTGGTGGCACATGTCGGCACTAATGATGTGTGTCGATTTGGATCTGAGGAAATTCTTTCTGGATTCCAGCGGCTATCTGATTTGGTGAAGGCTGCCGGTCTTGCTTACAAGATGAAGGCAGAGCTCACCATCTGCAGCATCGTTGACAGAACCGACTGCGGACCTTTGGTGCAGAGCCGGGTGGAGGGTCTGAATCAGAGGCTCACACGGTTTTGCGAACGTGTTGGCTGCAGATTCCTTGACTTGCGCCATAGGGTGGTGGGGTTTCGGGTTCCGCTGAATAGGTCAGGAGTTCACTACCCTCAGCCGGCGGCTACACGGGTAGCGGAGGCTGTGTGGCGTGGACTGGGCGGTTTTTAAGGTTAGAATGCCTCGGGAAAGTACGGGATGGGCTGCAATCTCAAACGGTGCATGGCAAATACAGGACGTGCTTGGATCAAGGAATAGTCGGAATTGTAGTTGTAAATTGTTGTAGTTGTGCTGGGAAAGTCCCTGAGCTTCAAGCGCAAATAGAAAGCATAGAAGCTGAAATCGTTATAGGTACAGAAAGCTGGTTAAAGCCTGAAATAAGTTCTGCAGAATTTTCTACGAAGTCTCAGACGGTATTCAGGAAAGATAGATTAGGCAGAATTGGTGGTGGAGTGTTTGTGTCTGTCAGTATTGGTTTATCTTGTAGTGAAGTTGAAGTAGATACTCCGTGCAAATTGGTATGGGTGGAGGTTATACTTAACAGCCGAACTAAGTTAAATAATTGGCTCCTTCTACCGACCCCCACACTCCGATGATATAGTTGCTGAACAGTTCAGAGAAAATCTGAGTCTCGTAACAAATAAATACCCCACTCATACGGTTATAGTTGGTGGGGACTTCATCCTTCCCTCGATATGTTGGCAAAAATACTTGTTCAAAACCGGTGATAGGCAGAAAACATCTTCCGAGATTGTCCTAAATGCTTTCTCCGAACTTTATTTCGAGCAGTTAGTACACGAACCCACGCGAATTGTAAATGGTTGCTGAAACACACTTGACCTCTTAGCCTCAAACAATCCAAAGCTGATAGAGAGCATCATGACTGATACAGGGATTAGTGATCACAAGGTCGTTGTAGCTAGGCTCAATACCGTTTCTTCCAAATCCACCAGAAACAAACGCAAAATAATTTTATTTAAAAAAGCTGATAAAGTGTCACTAGAAGCCTTCCTAAGAGACAATCTCCATTACTTCCAAACTGACTATGCAAATGTAGACGAGATGTGGCTCAAATTCAAAGATATAGTAGCAACAGCAATTGAGAGATACATACCTCATAAATTGGTAAGAGATGGAACTGATCTCCCATGGTACACAAAACAGGTGCGAAAGCTGTTGCAGAGGCAACGGAAAAAGCATGCGAAGTTCAGAAGAACGCGAAATCCCGAAGATAGACTAAAATTTAAAGACGCGCGAAATTTGGCACGGACTTCAATGCGAGATGCCTTTAATAGGTTCCACAACGAAACATTGTCTCAAAATTTGGTAGAAAATCCGAAGAAATTCTGGTCGTATGTAAAGTACACAAGCGGCAAGACGCAGTCAATACCTTCGCTGCGCAGTGCCGATGGAACTGTTACCGACGACTGTGCCGCTAAAGCGGAGTTATTGAACGCAGTTTTCCGAAATTCCTTCACCAGAGAAGACGAATGGAATATTCCAGAATTTGAAACACGAACAGCCGCTAGCATGAGTTTCTTAGAAGTAGATACCTTAGGGGTTGCGAAGCAACTCAAATCGCTTGATACGGGCAAGTCTTCAGGTCCAGATTGTATACCGATTAGGTTACTTTCAGATTACGCTGATACAATAGCTCCCTACTTAGCAATCATATACAACCGCTCGCTCACCGATAAATCTGTACCTACAGATTGGAAAATTGCGCAGGTCGCACCAGTGTTTAAGAAGGGTAGTAGGAGTAATCCATCGCACTACAGACCTATATCATTGACGTCGGTTTGCGGTAGGGTTTTGGAGCATATACTGTATTCAAACATTATGAATCACCTCGAAGGGAACGATCTATTGATACGTAATCAGCATGGTTTCAGAAAACATCGTGCTTGTGCAATGCAGCTAGCTCTTTATTCGCACGAAGTAATGGCCGCTATCGACAGGGTATCTCAAGTTGATTCCGTATTTCTAGATTTCAGGAAAGCTTTTGACACCGTTCCTCACAAGCGACTTCTAATCAAGCTGCGGGTCTATGGGGTATCGTCTCAGTTGTGCTACTGGATTCGTGATTTCCTGTCAGGAAGGTCGCAGTTCGTAGTAATAGACGGCAAATCATCGAGTAAAACTAAAGTGATATCAGGTGTTCCCCAGGGAAGCGTCCTTCGACCTCTGCTGTTCCTGATCTATATAAATGACCTGGGTGACAATCTGAGCAGTTCTCTTAGGTTGTTCGCAGATGATGCTGTAATTTACCGTCTAGTAAGGTCATCCGAAGACCAGTATCAGTTGCAAAGCGATTTGGAAAAGATTGCTGTATGGTGTGGCAGGTGGCAGTTGACGCTAAATAACGAAAAGTGTGAGGTGATCCACATGAGTTCCAAAAGAAATCCGTTGGAATTCGATTACCCGATAAATAGTACAATTCTCGAGGCTGACAATTCAACTAAGTACCTGGGTGTTAAAATTACGTACAACTTCAGTTGGAAAGACCACATAGATAATATTGTGGGGAAGGCGAGCCAAAGGTTGAGTTTCATTGGCAGGACACTTAGAAGATGCGACAAGTCCACTAAAGAGACAGCTTACACTACACTCGTTCGTCCTCTGTTAGAATATTGCTGCGCAGTGAGTGATACCAAAGACTCTGGTTCAGTACCATGCATGTCAGTTAACTGTGGTGTGTTGCTAGCGGTAAACGACACATGACAATTTAAGATTTTCTTCAAGACCGGTAGACGGCCTGTTGGATTGTGATATAAATGACATTGATCGCGTATGCCTGATGACATTTTTCATCGAGTAAGTCTATTTCTACCAAAGGAAAATAATGTCGGTTAGTAGGAGAAAAGTGTACAACAGACCCTTCTGAAGGAAGAATCTGTCCTAAACCTATTCTAAGTACTGACAGTTTTGAAATGGTGGAATATATGTTTTCAACTTTCATATGACAGCAACCACAGCGATAGCCTATACAATGCAATGCGGGACTTCAGAATCCCTGAGAAGCTAGTGAGAATGGTGCAAACTTGCATGGAAGGGTCAAAGACAGCAGTACGTTACCGAGGAGCCACATCAGAAACATTCATTGAGACAGGCCACAGACAAGGCGATTCTTTCTCATGTGTTCTGTTCAATGTCATCTTAGAGAAAGTAATAAAAGAGTGTAGGCAAAAGGAGTGGGCTGGAGTAGTGATGGATGGTAACTTCAGTTGTCTCGCATATGCAGATGACATAGTACCACTAAGTGAATCAAAGCACGAGTTGAAAGAAATGTACCAGAAAATGGACAATAAGGCACAGAAGGTAGGACTCAAAGTGAATCGAGACAAAACAGAGTTCATGCAATTAGGAAGAAGGCAAGAGCAGGTAGAATTTCTTGAGATAGATGGAAAGAGGTTGAAGAGAGTAGACCATTGCAAATACTTGGGATCTCGGTTTACTACGGACAACAACATAAAAATGGACGTCAAGGAAAGAATACCAGTGGGAACGAAATGCATGCATTGCCTAAGAGAGACGCTTGGCTCTAAATCGATCTCAGTCAACACTAAGATGAAAATCTACAACATAGTGATATGCCAAGCAGTAATGTACGGTTCAGAAAGATGGAGCATGATTAAGCGAGAAAGGGAAAAACTATTAATATTTGAGAGAAGAGTAATGAGGAAGATATGGGGACCAGTTTTGGATAACGGAGAATGGAGTAGGAGGAGAAACGAGGAAATCTACCTTCTGATGCGACAACCAACTATCCTACAGAAGATAAAAAGCAAAAGAATGCAATGGGTGGGCCATGTAGCCCGTATGCCAAATGGAAGACAAGCGAAGGTGGCACTAGAAGAGAAACCAAATACCAAACGCCCCATTGGACGACCAAGGCAGCGCTGGATTGACGACCTGGCGAAGGACCTTGCAGCCCTGGGAATTGAAGACACCTGAAGGGAAACCGGGCACAAAGCAGGAAGGAATGGAGGCAGTTTGTGGAAGCAGCGCGTGGTCTGCAGGGCATGTGATCGCTGGATATCTATCTATCTGGAATATAGCTCAGTCCCTCGCGAACCACATAGGAGGAAGACGGTGCCAAGTTTTATTTAATACGGAAAATACTGATTAGCCAAAACAAGGATAATTAAAAGGTCACCCACCCACTGGGGCAATGAATTTCCAGAACCCAGGCAATGGCAAAGAAACTTACACAAATAATCACTGGCATAGCAACATAATGTTATCACGGTTTTCCACAACACAACAGTTTACAAGAATGTAAATGAATCAGATAGCACTGCGTTTGCAGTTACGTATTCAGAAATACTAAATTTTGAAAGTAAAGTCCAATGAAGTTTCTGGCCAAGTAAATGACTGACTGACTGTGACTGAAACCTTGTTACATAAAAATGACTTCAGTAACCTCCGCGTAAAGTAATGCAAAATATGGAATAAGACAGTTGTAATTATTCAAAGACTGAATTGAATTTACTTTAAACAAATGGCCAACTGATTTACTTTTAATACAAGAACAATAAAATACATACCATGTCAGCATAAATCACTCGCTGAGCTAAATACAGAATAAATGAAATCGAGGACTCCTAATTTGTGCCGTAACTTTATTTGTTAGTTTTGCCATCGAAATTTTACATTTCTTTAAGAGGCTGTAGTTAATACTCAACATTTTCTATTATTTAAGCCTCTGTTCTGAAATACAAGAATGAACAGTTTCTGAGGCACCAAAGTTTAGACTGATACTGGTCATTAGGAAACAAACGAAACTGGTACTAAATAGGTAATCAGTTTTCATATTTTTATAACACTAGGGGACTGTATGGAAAGCGAAGGGATCCTGCTTGGTTATAATGTCTAAGGACAATGACAACAAATGTACCCTACCAGAATTAACAATTGCAGGTTATTATTGAAGAAAGTCCGTTATTCAAGATTGTGAAAGAAATGCCACGGGGTTATGCCTGTGCAATATTAGTTTTGCTTATGATGTTTTAGCTGTGCTGACGATGGAGAATGTAGCTGACGACAATGCTGAACTGTTGCTGTTGCTGCTGATTGCGAACCACGAATCGTTTACAGGCTATGGATAATTATGAGATAGGCCATAGAACTGCAGCTTCCTCCACCTTTCCATTCCGACCGTTCTCTCAGTAATCGCTGGTTAACAAACTAAAAGCGCGATCATAGCTGCACACTACGTCTGCAGGAGCGTCCAACAAACAGTTCCGCACTCTTTCAACATTCAGGCTGCTCTGCTTCCTCTCTGCTCCCTGCGCCAGAGAGACTCTACATAGGCAAAGATAAACAATGGCACAGCTACTGCCATTTCGTCGTTGCTATCGATACACTTAAATAAAGTTCCCTTAACTGTTACATAGCAATTTACAATATTTACGTTATAATTACAATCAATAATACGCATTCAAAAATAAATATTCTATTACATTCATGGCGTATTAAATATAGTTTAATAGAGATTCAGAATTAGCAATACGGTACAGGTTATCAACGGTTATTACAAGGCGAAAACGTTTGGATGGTGCAGAATATATTTTATATACATTTTCGGTGTGCGTTTTTTGGGTGTTCTGTGTTTGCATTATCCATCTTAAAAGTTCCAGTAACATTAGAGGCACACAGTGAATTTAGAATTCATGGGAATGATCTAACTGACATTCGTACACGACATATTTTTAGTCTACGTCAGGGCAATTTTCCGAGGTTTCAGATCCATTAACACTTCTGCAGTCACTAGGCATGTGAGTTAACGAGCATTTCGCTCTCATTTAAGTATATGGCCGAAAGAGTCAGCCTTCAGAAATTGCGAAACGAACCCTGTCGTCCAGGACCGTGTGCCACAAACAGCGCAGATTCGTCATGAAGTGGGGAAACCGTCTATTGTGCTGAACGAGATCTAAGCACTGTAGTGTGCGAATCAGACGAGAACCTACGTCATAGGGAAACCCCGCAGAAGCTGTCTGTGGCCAAGGAGACGTAGCAGTGTTAAATATGGCGGACCTAAGACCGGTCACGAAGGGAAACATTTATGAAAATTATTTAATTCTGTAGTAATTCAGGGAATGAAGCCACAGTAATTTCAATCTACCATCCTTCATAAATTTTCATGGTGATCCCAATAAAACTTGAATATTGATCACATGTATATAATAATTTAGGATTCACTGTTAAAGTGAAATTAACAAGTTTTGTGACAAAGACATGAATGCTAAAATCTGAACACTTTGGTCTATCTTAACGTTCGACATTTCATATCTACACCACGGCCACCAAAAAACAGACAAATGTTATCATCATGACCAAGCTTACAAGACTTATGAGTTCTAACACACAAAGGCTCATCAATAAAAAAAAATTGTTGATGTATCTCCGACACCACGAACTTGAGAGATAGTAATCATGAACGTGCGATAACCCAGAACATCACTGGGAGGTACCTGCTCCAAAGACGTGACCTTTCATATAGAAGCGCATATGTTGTAAATATCAACTCCGTAACTTTATTTGTTTAAAAGATATAGTATATTAAAATTATCAGTATTTTCAGTTGAGCATCAGACCATCATTCTCTCCACACAAAACACCTTATTCACTCATTAGGTAACAGAATATTTGTTGTAAAGTTTAGTGCATTATAGCAATTTTTGTTCTTTATTTATTTATCAGAAAGAACATTGGTGCAAGGCTACTGGCCGTGGCATTCAAAGCTAAGAAGGAAATTGTATTGGTTTTATGTAAAAGAATTTAAAGTTTATTATGTAATGGATATTATTGTTACTTTATTTAGAACGTGAAAGTGGTTAGCTCTGAATATTTAAATATGTTAAAATTTCAAATAATATAGAATAACTTATAGCCAAACAGATGGACGGCTTCAGGAAAGGGAACTGCCCTAGTCATTCGAGCGACGTTGTTCGGCACGCGGGGGACGCAGCCGGAGACGGGCAGAGGGGTAGTTCTGGTCTAGAAACCAAAAGGTACAGTGCTGTTGGAGATGCGAAAGCGGACAGTCGGTCTTTAGGTAACTAGGAAGCGAAACGAATTAGAAAATTTCGCGTTCATATCGAGGGATTGAGTCGCTGAGCGATGAGCAGCCACGCGCCTGGTGTGAACTCTAACTTATCGTGTAAATATCGAGGTGGAGCATCGGATCTGTCTTTCGTGATGAGATTGTGAATGATAGAACTGTGTCAGATGAATATGCGCTCGCGTGTAAGTCTAAATACGACCGCTTTCTCTAGTAGTTTTCTTTCTGAATAAACAGTATTCTAACCAAATCGCAACTGGGTTGCCTACGTCTTTTACGAGTCGTTAATTTAGTTCCCTATATTATTACTACTCTTATTATATGTTGTATTGAGATTGTACGGTTCACATAATCCAGCAAACATGCTATCAGCTAGACAATTTAACCAAATGGTCAGAAGTGTTTAATTTAGGGCGTGTAATACGACACGTGTAGTTCAACCCCTAGACGAGTTTGAGCCAAGACATATCGACGAAGAGGAATCGCATGTGAGCCCAAACATATTTGGGATGTTATCTCGCGCGCGGACGTCTGCTCATATATCTGTGTGTATCTTGTAATGTTACAGAAGTACAGTGTACTCGGAGTTGCCGATAGTACCAGAGTCAAACAGGGGACTGGCTGCAGGCCTTGCTCTCACCTTTACTTTCACTCTGGACAGCCAATAATATTATCCAATTACATGTGCCGAGTCCATTAGCCATCACCAAACAGATACCAGGTAGTTTCCTACTGAGTAGTTTCCCCACGTCTCGATGTCCAGTAGACTGTCTCGACCCTATTGGAAGAGACATTATTTTCTCCATCAGTTCGTATCTCATGTTCCATTGTATCCAACTTGATTTCGTGTAATTCAGTAATCATTATTTTTTTTTTGCTGTCTCCGTATTGTTCCACTATCGTCGTTCCTTTAGGAGAACAGGAAGTCCAAAAGACTTCTGTACCAGCTGATGTTTTGCAAGACTAAGTGCTAGTTGCTGTTTTCATTAATCATAAATATATGTCTGAGCGATGTTAAATGTTATTATTTTTACATAAATAAAGCTATGACCTTCCAGATAACCCTCAAATAGTGAGCTACACCCTTAACCCAGATAGTCCTGAATTATTTGTTTTCCAAAATTGATTTATATCTTATCTACATTGATTCACAAGGTTTTAAGGAAGAAAGTAAAAACAATTTTGAGTATTTGTTTATATTTAGTGTTTCCAAAAATGGGCGTCCTTCCAGAAGGACGTCAGGACAATAAGGGAACATGTTTTTAAAGTATATGAATTTGCTCATTTAACTTGTCTTTGTTTTTATACTTTCAAATAAATAAAAATAAATTTGAGTTATGGGCTAAAACACCTAATAAATACAAAAAACAAAGAAAATAACCTATACACATATCTTATGCAGTAGTATGATTAGACAAAAAGCAACAAACATGAAGTGGTTCGTCACATTTTACACACAAAGTAGTAGTTTTTTTGTGGCAACTTCGACATTTCAGCTGCTGCTTCTTTTTTGTTATCTCGTCCGGTGGTAATTCAGCAATCCAATGTTCTCTTCCATCAAATCTAGAATCTAGTTTCGCCCTCTTACTAGGACGTCCTCTGCTGGTAGTGACTCTTTTGTTACTTTCAAGAATTGCAGTGACAATTTGACAACGAAATGTCAGATGATCTATGGGTTCTTAGCTGTGCGTGTAAAGATCCCAGGCATTTTGCTCTGCAATGTCTATAAAATGTGCAATGATCGGGAAATACCACTTTTTCCCTTTTACAGAGCATCTGTATAGGGATACATTTTGATCAGCTCGATCTATGCCTCCCATATGAGTATTGTAGGAGTGCAATAAGGTTGAGGCACGCTAATCCTTTTCTTTTGTTCCCTGGAAAATCTTGCTACAGAGCGTAGTGGTTGCACTCAGTCAAAGTTGGTGGCTGCAGTAACAACATTGTTGTCATTCCAACGTACAATGGAAATCCCGGATGCTGAGTCAGAACAAACTTCATATGATCCTCTATTTTCTTTTAGCATTTTATCTACAGATGATAGAGTACAATTCTTAGCTCTGTTTCCTCTTATTGGTCCTGTTGCTTCCACGCCCCTTTCTTTTATGTTATGTAGTAGTTCAACGCTGGTAAAGAGGTTATTAAAGTGTGTGTATCCGATATGGAACATGTGGAAGTAACTGGTCAACATAAGTCATTACCACACCGTACCCCATACCTTTCGTTTCATAATCCTTACTACACGTGCCAGCATTAGGTATTTCCTCATCTTTTGATTCTAACATGTCCAAAAGTTCCATCAGTGTACATCGTTTTCTGTGAATACAAAATGACAACATATTACCCTGACGTCCTTCTCGAAGGACGATTGAAAACATTATTGAATTACAACTGACAAAAACTTTCAATCGTAATATAAACCCGTAAATAATATAGGTTAATTCTTGAAGATATTATATGAGAAGTTTCAGAATTATTGATGCAATATGAAAGAAAATATACACACACATCGATGACAAGGTCAGTCAGTTCGCCGATGGTAAAATAGGCCCGATTTTCAAGACACAGTTTCTCTCTCACTATGAACGACAGCCTCAAACTGACTGTCGCAGTGCGCAACTGACTCTGCCTACTTCATATAACAATGCGTCACAGTCCGTTGCAACAATGCGTTATTCGCAAAAATATTTAATTTCAACAGTGAGTGACGTCGACCTTCCAGAAGGACGTCAGGGTTATCTGGGTTAATTTTTATATACGAATTAGTGACGTTACTCATGGCAGTTTTGTTGCCTATGCATGTTGTTACTTTCAGAACTCAAATTAGTAATCATATTAATTTGTTTAACAAGATTGAAACTTAAATCGCTGGTGTACTCATCTACTGACACAATAAAAGACCAGAGAATAACTAGGGGAGAATGAATGAGAATAGTGGCGTGTTTAAGTTTACAAACGACAAGTTTTATTGGTACTTCTATTATTACAACTAGCTGATAAATGTCACGCAAGAATGACAAACACAAGTCAGAAAAGGAATGGTGTTTGATTGGCAAAGCATACAGTGCGGTGGAAGCTATACAAATTCTCCCCTGAAATTAATCCCTTCCAGAATGAAGTCTTTGTTTACGTTAATCCACAGTGAGGTCCACCTACACTCCTGGCCATTAAAATTGCTACGCAACCAAGATGACGTGCTACAGACGCGAAATGTAACAGACAGGAAGAAGGTGCTGTGATATGCAAATGATTAGCTCTTCAGAGCATTCACACAAGGTTGGCGCCGGTGCTTACATGAGGAAAGTTCCCAACGATTTCTCATACACAAACAGCAGTTAAACGTCGTTGTCCGGTGAAACGTTGTTGTGATGCCTCTTGTATGGAGAAGAAATGCGTACCATCACGTTTCCGACTTTGATAAAGGTCGGATTGTAGCCCATCGCGATTGCGGTTTATCGTATCGCGACATTGCTGCCCGCGTTGGTCGAGATCCAATGACTGTTAGCAGAGTATGGAATCGGCGGGTTCAGGGGGGTAATACGGAACGCCGTGCTGGATCCCAACGGCCTCGTATCACTAGCAGTCGAGATGACAGGCATCTTATCCGCATGGCTGTAACGGATCGTGCAGCCACGTCTCGATCCATGAGTCAACAGATGGGGACGTTAGCAAGACAATAACCATCTCCACGAGCAGTTCGACGACGTTTTCAGCAGCATGCACTACCAGCTCGGAGACCATGGCTGCGGTTACCCTTCACACTGCATCACAGACAGGAGCACCTGCGATGGTGTACTCAACGACGAACCTGGATGCACGAATGACAAAACGTCATTTTTTTCGGATGAATCCAGGTTCTGTTTACAGCATCATGATGGTCGCATCCGTGTTTGGCGACATCGCGGTGAACGCACATTGGAAGCGTGTATTAGTCATCGCCATACTGGCGTATCACCCGGCGTGATGGTAAGGGGTGCAATTGGTTACATGTCTCGGTCACCTCTTGTTCACATTGACGGCAGTCAAAACAGTGGACGTTACATTTCAGATGTGTTACGACCCGTGGCTCTCCCCTTAGTTCGATCCCTGCGGCACCCTACATTTCAGCAGGATAATGCACGACCGAATGTTACAGGTCCTGTACGGGCCTTTCTGGGTACAGAAAATGTTCGACTGATGTCCTGGTCAGCACATTCTGCAGATCTCTCACCAATTGAAAACGTGTGGTCAATGGTGGCCGAGCAGCTTCCTCGTCACAATACGCCAGCCACTGCTCTTGATGAACTGTGGTACCGTGTTGAAGCTGCCTGGGTAGCTGTACCTGTACACGCCATCCAAGTTCTGTTTGACTCAATGCCCAAGCGTATCAAGGCCGTTATTACGGCCAGAGGTGGTGGTCATGGGTACTGATTTCTCAGGATCTATGCTCCCAAATTGCGTGAAAATGTAATCACATGTCAGTTCTAGTATAACATATTTGTCCAATTGTAGGGAAGCAGCCTACTCACGCTGTATAAAATTTAAATCAGTCTTTCCAGTGTGTGCCAGCCTAGCTCTGACGTCATAAATGTTGTGCAATACTTTAAAAATCAAGTAAATAACCTGAAACGTTTCTAGCATGTCAGGAGTAATACTAAATCAATATGTGTTGAATGTCAGTTCAATAACTTTAACCTTTTTCGAAATTTGGACGTTTTTCTGTAAAAATCATTGGCGCAACAGAAAAGAGCTAGAGACTTAAAAATATATATTTAGATTCCTTTTTCATAATAATGTAGTAGAAACAGTATTCTGGATCTCACAAATTAAAATTTTTGTTGAAATTCATGATTTTCTGGTTTTGTCTTAGAAATTAAGGAAGCAAGATAGATTAAGTAGGCGAAGACAAGGATGTTTAAATTTAAGTAGTAGGGAGATCCGCTATAATCATAAAGATGTGAGAAGTTTCAATTGAATTACTATAAAACTATAGCGATAGCGTATCTCCAAAGGGCAAGTTCAGAGTTCATCTACTGCGTGCAGTGTAATGAAATTAATTCTCGCGCCCAAAATATTTGACTTAGCCACTTCAGACTTTTATTATGATTACTTACCTGTGTGCTGATTGCACATTTAAATTGAGAGCTTCATCGGCTATCAGCAAAGGAAGCGATGATTTATTCAATAACTTGAAGTGGTGCATTACTAGCCCAGCGGCTAGTCGGGAGAACGGAATTGATCAGGCGTTCCCTTAGCCGTTCTCACCGCGGCTTTATATATAAGAACACTGCGTGAGAGAAGAAGGCCCCAGTTCTCTCCAGATGCTGATTAGCGCACCATCTGAGCCGGGAGTCGCGTCGCGTCGGTATCATTGCTATAAACAGCCTCGCATGCCGTAATAAGTTACTCGGGATACGCGTAACCATGAAATAGTTTTCGAGTGAAGAGTTAATTCTGGGATGACGTTAATGATCTATCTTCAGTTTGCGTATGTCGTATTTTCAGATGCCGTCAGGACAGACAGTCTACCATTATTTAGCGTGGCGTTTGATGAACATTATCATCAAATTATGGCGAGCATTCACTTAAACATTTAATTTGAACAGTTATAGTTGCATCAGCGCATTAGACTCTGAACTGCTCTGGTAGTTGGATTGTGTGGAATTTTTTTTTTTTTTTTTTTTTTTTGGTCTGTGACTTTCAGAATATAGTGAACATTTTAGACAGAATCGTTTTTGATTATGGATCCCAGACAATCTCCTAATTCCTCAGAGCTATAAGCTGTAGCTATAAATGTATTTTTCAGATGAAGTGGGCACTAGGAATTCTAATTATAGGCTTCACGTTTTGCTAATCACTTTCTGGTTGCCAATATTGTAGTTAGAGAGCCAGTGTTGAGAACGGCTAAGCACAGCATTAAATAAATAATACGAACATTTTATATAACAATTAATCCCACCCGCCGCCCCACATATGGTTAATCGGCTGGGAAATGCATCGCATCTACATTACAAAACCTTTAATATAGCAAATTATTCCACCAGCCGCCCCACAATTGGTGCATCGGCCGGGAAAGAAACTGAGTAAAAGTGAAAGTGATTTTTAAATATTCGGATTCGCGAGTGAAATGCGACACGCAACCAAGTAATAGAACAGTGATAGTGTTACATATCCATGTGGACGACACAATTGGATTAACAACGCATCTGGATTGATGGAGCTGGCACTGAGTCTAGCGGCGCTGCCAGCATCGTGAGAGGCCAGTTTCGCCTCACCGCAGTCGTCCGCCGGAGCAACCGGAGCCCCGTCTGCAGTTGTGGGCCACGAAAACACACAGCAGCCGTCGGAGTGCCGTCTGCAGTTCAATGCGCCACGTCGCATCAGTAATCATGGTACGCCATGCCGGAAACGCCATACGTCGTGCAGAAGGAACTAAGTTAAGTGAAAAGCTGTTAAAATTTTTACTAACCTGCACTAAAAGACTGTCGGCGATGGAACTGCGAGAAGAAACTGAGGTTAAATTAAAGCAGAACCTATGGCTTTTGAGGGAACTGTAAATCCAGACAATGGTTCAAGTATAAATATGCATGAAAATAGTAATGTTACAGCGAAATATGACAGTAGTGTGAAAAGGGGCAATGATTCAATAATAGAGACCCCTGTAGTAAAGCAGAAATCAGAGATTGTTAATTTATTGGATGATACTTTATCTGATGAGTTAAAAACGAAGCAGTCATCAGAGATGGTAGAGTTTAAGAAGGAGAAGTTAGATATGAGTGATCAATCAAATGTTTCATTTATTTTTGATGATTCTGGTGCTGGAGCTAGTTTTTCGTCACCTGAGTGTGATAAAAAGCCAGCTAGTGAGCAATCCAAAGATACTGGGACTATTGATTTAAATGTTATATTACAAGCAATAGCTGCCAGTAATGCTAAATTGTCAGCCAGTAATGCTGGCTGCAATAAGTAGAAAGAGGAGCTGAACAGTTTAAATTATAAAATTGATTACAACCATGAGGATATTAAGAAAAAGGTTGCTCAACAATTTCTGAAATGTATGAAGCAGTAAAATCCGAAGTTGCTGAGGTTCGCAGAGACTTCCAAATGGAAGATGCGAAGCTGGAGCACAAGTTAACAGAAAAGATTGAGGCGGGATCTGAACTGTGCTCAGATAGGTTTAAAGATGTTAATATAAAAGTAAACATATGTCAAGCAGAAGTAGATGCAATCAAAACTGATACTACTCATATTATGCAAAGAGTAGATAATGTTGAAATGAGAGTAGAAAATATTAGTACTAAAATTGCTAACATTGAGAGTAACGTAGCTTCAGTAACTTCTGGTAATGGTAGTATGCAACAAGTTGTAGCTGCAAACGCCGCTTTTATCGGGTGTCGGCAGTTCTTGCGGTTCAATCCAGATAAAAATATCCACCCGCTAGATTTCTGGAACGATTTTGAAGATCTGATTCCACCAACTTGTTCTGAACGAGAGAAAATCTCATTTATTAGAAGCCATTAGCAGGTGACGCCATGCGTTGGTCAGCTGTTGTTATGTTGAAGTGTAAAACATTAGCGGAATTTAAAACAGCTTTCATTAATGAGTATTGGTCTAGCAATAAGCAAAATAAAGTGTTGAGAGAATTTTGGAGTGGAAAACGCTTCAATGCAGGCAAGGAATCTATTAAAGTATTTGCTAGGTCATGGATCTCACGTTTGTCACATTTGGAGGAAAAGCTGAAACCTGAAATGATAATACTAGGTCTTGAAGCCAAACTGCCATGGTATTGGCAAACTAGAATTATATCTGCCCCTAGAGACAATCTGGATCGTTTCATTGAATATTTGGAACGTGTAGAGCGTGTGGCTGCCAATGAGGAGCAAGCACGTAATAACAGAAATGCTAATAACAATAGTAGTAATTTTAGGAACGAGCAGAATGGCAACGTAATCATCAGAACAGTAGGTGTTCGCCATCCTAAGAGAGGTAGGAATCGGAGAAATAATTATCAGAACCAACAATGGCATCCAAATGATAATAATTTTGTTCCAAACAAAATTATGCAGGTAAACAACAGTGTGGAAAGCAATGCAGTGCCAGTTAACTATAATGGAAATAAAGGAAACAGTAGTAGGCCGAGGCAGGAAAACTAGTTCCCGTCTATGAGGACACTGGCGCTCACCAGGCGGTTACATTTCCTAAGCCAGTAATTACAGTAATTGGTAAGACAGATCAGAATACTCAGACTGAACATGTGGATGAGGTGTCGACAGCATCTAAGGATACAGTAGAAATATTAGATCACTCGCAGTATTTGATAGATACCGTGTTAGAAACGCTTTCTAAGCGGGAAGAGAAAGAGAAGGCACAGCAGTGTAACGGTAGGGAGGAGCTACAAAATACTGAATTCTCAGGTGAAGAAGCAGAAGAAATTCATGCTTATATTTACGATGAGGATGATGTGCTCTTATCTAAAGTGCCTGTGCAGGATGTTGATACTGTACTAATAGATTTAGGAAAGAAGGTAAGTGAGAGTGTAGAGGATAGCCTGTTGGGGGTCGATGAACCCAGTAGCTGTGACCAGTTGTCACTTGAGAAGGAACCCGACGATAATAGTGAAAGTGGTTTAGCTGTAACTAGTGTCATGCCCAGTCTGGAGGCGCAGAATCGCTCAGACTACAGTAATTTGGGTCATGTTCAGCAAACTAAGTGTAATGAAGTCGTGCGCTGTTTCGATTCGAAATTAGTAGACCGACTGGAAAAGGAAGCTGAAAATGTAATTCAGGAAACCCCTACACACTTTGACCTAAATGTAATGAAGACAGATGTCGATCACTTTAGTTGGAGACAAATCCAAAAGGAACTATTGGATGAGTTTGAGGAACCACCAGTACAACCTGGAATAAGCCACCCTATAATAATAGTGAATATGTTGGGTATCAATGTACGTTGTCTCTTAGACAGTGGAAGTGAGGTGAGTGCGATATCTCAGTCCTTCTTTGATGCATTACCTGGTAAAGACAAGCTTACAGTAATGAGGGTATCAGGACTAAGAATAATTGGTGCTACTGGCAAGGCATCAAAAACGGTAAAGCAAGAAGCTTTGCTGCCCTTTAACATTAATGGTAATTTAATTGATCATCCATGCTTAATTGTAAATAATCTCAGTATAGAGGTTTTAATTGGCATAGATTTCTTGTCGATATATCAGAGTGTTGTTGACTTTGAAAGAAGCCAGTTAAAAATGGTCTTGCCGATAACCGGAGTAATTACGGTACCTTTTATTGATAAACACGTAGTAACTAATGATGAAACTTGGGAGCTGCCTATACGAGTTCTGAAAAATAGGAGATATTGGGACGAAGGTGTTAATCTTAATAAAAGTAAGCTAAACACGGAAGAAGAAGACGCAATTATTTTGGACAAAATAGAAGCTAAATTGCAGGAAATCGATAAAATTTCAGCTAATAATAAGGAAGAACTGAGACAGGTTTTAAAAAGGCATCATAAGGTATTTTCAAATCGACCTGCCGTGGTCAAAGGTTATGAATGTCAATTAAAGGTGAAACCTGGACAAGTGTTTTTCAGGAAGCCATACCAAATACACGTAGCTAGGAAGGAGGCGGTTCGAAAGGAGATACAGAGGATGATAGAGTGGGGTGTGATTGAAAAAGCGGTCAGTGACTACAATAATCCTCTTGTTGCTGTACCAAAAGAGACGGGAGTGTCAGATTGGTCTTGCACGCTCGTTGATTGAATGAAATAGTAGTTAGGGAAAGTGATAGACCGCAGAACATGGACGAGTTATTGCAAAAATTCCGGGGAGTAAAATTCTTAACCTCTATGGACATCACGTGTGGATATTGGAATTTGCCACTACGGAAAGTTCAAGGAAGTACACAGCTTCCTTGTACGAAGGAGTTTTTTACCAGTACCGTGTGGTACCTTTCGGACTTAATATCTCTGTTTGTGCCTTCGTACGTATGATGTGCCATGTTTTAGGACCAGCCTTAATTAATAAAATAACAGTCTACGTAGATGATCTGTTAATAGCAACTCCTACCTGGGAAGAACACATAGTTTTTTTAGAGGAAGTGTTAGAGGCTATTCAGAGAGGTGGCATGAAACTAAAGATTGAAAAGACAGGGTCCATTAAAGAGGAAATAGGTTTATTGGGATATATGATAAGTGAAAAAGGTATTCTACCTGACCCAGGCAAGCTAGCAGTCATTGAAAAATTTGAGGCTCCCAGAAACAAGAAGCAGTTGAGATCGATGTTCGGTCTTTTCGGCTTCTATAGGCGTTTTGTTAGTGATCAGGCCTTTAATGCGCTCTGTCTTCACCTCCTGCTGAAAAAGAATACCCCTTGGGTTTGGACAGCAGAATGTCAACAGGCGTTCGAGGTGCTTAAACAATCTTTAATTAATAGTCCTATTTTACCTCATCCTGATTTTGAAAAACCATTCTGTATGTCTGTTGATGCTAGTCGCTGTGGTATAGCTGTGGAGGTATTCCAAGTAGAAATGGAGAACGAACAAGAAGTGCACAAGACTATAGCTTTCGCAAGTCGATCTTTTTAGAGACCTGTAAGTTGAGGAATGCTCGTTTGGTAAGATGGTCATTGTATCTCCAGCAGTTTGACCTTGAGGTTAGATATATTCAAGGGAAAGACAATCTGGAACCTGATGGGTTATCTAGAAGTGCGGAGCTCTGTGATGACGCGGGAATTACAGCAACAGACCTAAGTGAAGTACGAATGTTTGCGTTGCACGAACTGAAGGAAGAAAGTGCATTAAAGCGGGTGATTAAGAACTTGAGACGTGAGCAGAATGCAGATTGTAAGGGGTCCGTAGGCCCTTACTGTAAGTTGGCACTCGGCACAGGTCGATAGGACAAACAATCGACAGTGTCGGGTTGCGTGAGCGAGTGTAGAGTTGAGTCAGTTCCCTGGTTGCAGGCCGAGCGGGTGGAGGCCTGTTGATATAATGCAAGGCTGTACCGACAAAGGGAGTGGCCATCGCCGCGGCTTAACCCCTTTGTGTTAGAATAACACGGGAAAGTGAAGAAGTTTAATTACGAGAGTGATCAGTGACATTTTTCTGACGATATTTATTTGGTTTCGCGTCTACCGCGCCGGCATCATTTGGATTGCAGTGTTGGATTGCAGTGTTGGATTACAGTGATTGAATTTGCGTGTGACGATTATGAATAACGAAGAAGCCTGTGCTGAGATTAGCCGCAGTTAAATATGTATGACGAAGGCAGTGGCTGTCTCCTTTTTCTTGTCTTTTAGAGACGAATATAGGTTCTTGATTAATGAAGCTGTGTTGGCGTACTTCTTGTCATGAGACATTTCATTGTTACAGCATTTGAGAAGGACAAAAATGGAATGTAACAACTACGTAGCAGTCAAGTCCGATTGCCAGCCCCATTAGGTACACGGTCACATCAATTAATTATTATTTGGGCTGCTATCTGATCCCGATCGAGCGGGATACATAAATCGGAGGTGTTACACCCTTGGCTTACCGTGAAAGGACAAGTGCAATTTTCGGACGAATCGTAAAGAACAATAGGTAATTTTATCTTGCTTAACCCGAGAAAATATTTTTTCAATGTTGGATTGGGACAGAGTATAAACTTTAAATCGCGACAAGAAACAGTACGTTTTGAACAATACGAAGTAGTAATATCTTACGATTGTGACTAAACTTTCCTTTCTTGCCATAATAGATAAGAATAATAGTGTCAATAAACTGTGTTATAATGTGCAAATGCGTAAATCCGCGCGAAAAACTGTGAAAAGAGGACACTAAAGAAAGATACGTGTGAACGTTACTGTAGCAAAACGAACTAAGAATTCGTCACGAAAGCCTTTAAGAAGTGATTAGTGGTAGTATTTTGACTGAAATTGCTTTTTGAATAGTGAAAATCGGACAGCTTCATGTGGACCCATAAACTGTTATGCAGACGACAATTTATTGTGGCGACGCAATTGTTGAGTGACGTCACGCAAACCCGTGTAGCAGTTGCGCCAAAGTGCTTCGATCCGCGAGGTGATTTCACACGTCATCCCAACTACCTGTGCAAGGAGTAGGTCAAGCACAGTCGCACTACACCGACGATCTTCAGCGACTTCGAAACACCGAGCGCCGACCCGGCATCTAGCGGCCGAACTACCAACTACGCCCGCTTGCAGCGCCACGGAGCGGCCGGCTGAGAATTACGACATCTCGCCGCAGATCTTCAGCGCGACTGCGAGACACCGAGCGCCGACCCAGCATCTAGCGGCCGAACTACAAACTACGCCCGCCTGCAGCGCCACGGAGCGGCCGACGGAGAACTACGACGTCTCGCCGCAGATCTTCAGCGCGACTTCATGCGGCTTCGGCGGCAGTACAGCGCCACGCCCACTTCAAACGTCAAAATATCGCGACTCGTGGTAACGTCAGTTGGTGAGTGAAGACGACTGGTTGACATAACATTAAATTGCAGTGTACTGTTTTCGCGGTAAATAAACGATGGTAAACGTAATTTCACATTAGGAAAAGTGCCCAATTACAGTAATATCCGAAAAGTTTGCGAAACATACTCTGAAATATAGCATACTTATTTATGCATACTGCGCTGTCTAAATGGTAATTATACACATATGGTCATTGTTTTTGGGAATTTTACATTTATATATTTTATGAGTGGTGTGATTTATCTTGTTTAGAACATTTTACATAAGCTGTGTATGCGAGAATTGATATTTGAAGTTATTAGGTTTTGAGAGTCATTATGTTCAGTACTTATGCATATTGTATCAATTTTGGGATTAACTGAAAATACTGCAGGTACTGTTTGATTAGTTCCATGGTAATTAGGAGTGTTTTGGGTCTAGAGGTTATTTTGTATTACTTGCCTGTGCATTAAAAATTAACCAAACATGTCTACTGACGATAAGCAGGTTTGTGAGGCAGTAGTTGAAAGGAAAGGGATAGGACAGGAAGACAGAGATGATTCGGGAATCAGTGATTATGGAGTATTATTAGATAGCCCATTAGCACATTCAACTAGTTATCCCAAGACACCGGGACTAACGATGAGAAATAAGTCGGTTTCAGAGGATGCAGATATATGGTCGATGTTAGCAGAGTTGCTAAAGGAGACCAGGGCAACAAAAGAGAAAGATTTACAAGAAACTAGAGAAAGGGAAGAGATATTCCGCAAATCATTAAAGGAAGATTTACAAGAAACTAACGCATCATTTGAGAAAGGTCTCAGAGAGTCATTAGAGAAGGTTTTACAAAAAACAAGAGAATCACTAAAGGGTTTACAAGAAACTAACGCATCATTAGAGAAAGTTTTACAAGAGATCAAAACATCGTACATGAAGATGGAATGTAATCTGAAGAAGGAGATGCAGGAGTTACCAGAACGACTGAAGGTGAACATCGACTAGAGAGAGAGTAAGCTACAGAAGAATATAGACCAAGTCCAGGGAGACGTGGAGGAGATGGAAGGAAAGTTAACAGAAAAGATAGAAGACGATATTGAAGAAACTAAAGCCGAATTGGGAGAAAGGATCACTGAGGTGACGCAGATGCAGAAACAATGCAACGATGCGGTTAAGGGGATAGGAGATAGGCAAAACCAATTGCCTGTCAATCTGAGAAGTGCTATAGCCGTGCAGCGAGAGGAGGATAACCAGAGGGTTGCAATGGAAGGTGAGGCCTTCACTTGGGGAGTCAAGAAGAAGGAAGGGACTACTAGTTATGATCAGTTTGAAGGAGAATTCTTGAGGAAATACTGGTCCTAAGGTCATCAGTGTGCGGCACTTGAGGACCTACTACACCACAAGTCGCTTAGTACATGGAGAGGAACGTTGAGAGACTTTGCCGAACATTTGTGGGAATTGAACGAGACCTTGGAACAACCCCTGAGTGATGACGTAATGATATCAGCGATAAAAAGAAGAATGAGCCGGAGAATGCAAGAAACTGTATCCGGGAGCCTAATTAAAGATAGGGAGGCCTTCATGGAGATACTGGGACAGTTGGAATCTGTTCGATCACAGTAACACAGTCAAGCTAATGATCAAAACCGAGAGGGAAGTAATGACCCAAGGAATCATTTTAATCATTCATCTGATTATAGAGGAAGAGGTGGAGGGACCGGAAAACTGAATGACACTCCAGGTGAAGTCCGGTCAAGAGTGAGAGCTACAAGGACCCGGATAAACCTACTAAGATATATTTAGGACATTTAGTTGTTGAACGGACATTTGGAAAAGGAAAATGTTTATTTACATTATGTTTTCTGATGTATTATAATTAGAATGGCATATTTCATATCGACTATTACCTGAGAATGGGTGTAAAAACCTGTAACAACTAATTTATAGTATAATAATTCATATGTCATGTGTTTAAGTAAAAAGTTTTTATTGTATGTTGTGTGTTTCATTCAATATTGGACTATAGAGGACTACTGCTGTTTGACATAAAAATTGTAATTTGGACAATGCCATGTTTATGAGATGTAATAACCTTTTGTAGAAAATATTGTGGAGGCAGCTCACTACCGGAGTCGAGGGATTATTTTGGTGAATTGTAATTTCGTTAATTATTTACACTGTGTGTTTTGTTCAAATGTAGCAATGTTTAATTCCCTTGCCGATTCTTTTACGCCTGTGGCTCCAAAGAAGTTTTCGAGGGCGGGGATGTAAGGGGTCCGTAGGCCCTTACTGTAAGTTTGCACTCGGCACAGGTCGATAGGACAAACAATCGATAGTGTCGGGTTGCGTGAGCGAGTGTAGAGTTGAGTCAGTTCCCTGGTTGCGGGCCGAGCGGGTGGAGGCAGGTTGCTGTAATGCAAGGCTGTACCGACAAAGGGAGTGGCCATCGCCGCGGTTTAACCCCTTCGTGTTAGAATAATACGGGAAAGTGAAGAAGTTTAATTACGAGAGTGCTCAGTGATATTTTTGGTGACGATATTTATTTGGTTTCGCGTCTACCGCGCCGGCATCATTTGGATTGCAGTGTTGGATTGCAGTGTTGGATTGCAGTGATTGAATTTGCGTGTGACGATTATGAATAACGAAGAAGCCTGTGCTGAGATTAGCCGCAATTAAATATGTATGACGAAGGCAGTGGCTGTCTCCTTTTTCTTGTGTTTTAGAGACAAATATAGGTTCTTGATTAATGAAGCTGTGTTGGCGTTCTTCTTGTCACCAGACATTTCATTGTTACAGCATTTGAGAAGGACAAAAATGGAATGTAACAACTCCGTAGCAGTCAAATCCGATTGCCAGCCCCATTAGGTACACGGTCACATCAATCAATTATTATTTGGGCTGCTATCTGATCCCGATCGAGCGGGATACATAAATCGGAGGTGTTACAAGATGACCAGCTGAAATTAGTATAGAGCTATTTGGGAGATGTGAACTATCATAAGGTTTCGCAATACTACTCTCTGCATAAAGGTATTCTGTTTAGGAGGAAAAAGGTAGGTGTTTCTGAGTGGAAGCTGTGCTTTCCCTCACAACAGGTGGACTTACTAATCGACTATGTACATCTGAGGTATGGGCACTACGGTGCAAAGAAGTGCATTGCAAAATTAAAAGAGAAGGTTGTGTTTGACAACATGTACTGCCGTGTTGCCAAGTGTCTAGCATCTTGTGTAGTGTGCCAGAAAGTCCGTGCTGCTAACACCAGAATACAAGGGGATATGCATTCAGTAGAGCCAACTGAAACCCTAGAAATACTAGCTTGTGAGCTGTTTGGCCCTCTTCCTGCTTCGAGACGTTGTTGCACCCATGTTTTTGTTGTTGTGGATGGATTTAGTAAATATGTTAAGCTATTCCCAATTAAAAGAGCAAATGCAAATACGTTGTTAGAAAAGTTGGAAAAAGATTTCTTCGTGAACATTGGCGTTCCGAAGAATTTGCTGTCAGACAATGGGCCTCAATTTATTTCTGATAGATTTAAAGAATGTCTGGATAAGGTAGGAGTGAAACATCTGAAAATATCTGCGTATTTCCCCCAAGGAAATATGAGTGAACGTATTATGAGAGAATTGAATAGGCTTTGCAGGACTTATTGTGCTCGGAAACGCTCAAGTTGGGCAGAGCACATGAAGTATTTTGAGAATGTAATTAACAACTTAAGGCATGATGCAACTGGTTTTGCGCCTTGCGAATTGATGTTTGGCCAAGAACCGCACAATGTGATTGCAGATATGGTAGAATTTCCTATTCTAACGCAAATATCCACAGACGAGAAGAAGTTAAAGGCTAGGGCAAATATAAGAAAAAGAGCATTGGAAAGGAAGAAGCGTCATGACGCAAAAGCTGTACCTACCAGTTTTGAAGTAGGTCAGTTAGTCCTTGTCAAAACCAAGGAAAAATCAAAGAAAATAAATGCAGAAACAAAGAAATACATGTTCGTATACCAAGGACCATTTAGGATCATAGGAAAACCACATGCCAATGTATATAGGCTAGAGTACCCTAAAAGTAAAAAGCTATTAGGTCTCAGGAACGTGACCGACCTAAAGAAGTTCATAGGTAGTGAATGAATTCTGTAGGGAGGAAGTTGTCCTGTAACCTCTACACAGTGTGGCAGCTGTGCAGTCCCAGCTGTGTGAGATCTTCTTTCCATTTCAGGTCTCACTCATTCTTCATCTTTATTATCCACCAAAATTTCGGCTCTTACTCTCAAACACGTTAAATTTTCCGGTATGGCCAATAATAAACTAATGAATTCTATAGGGAGGAGGTTGTTCTGTAAGCTCTACACAGTGTGGCAGCTGTGCAGTCCCAGCTGTGTGAGAGATCTTCTTTCCATTTCAGGTCTCACTCATTCTTCATCTTTCCTATCCACCAAAATTTCGGCTCTTACTCTCATATACAAAATTTTTCCGTCATGGCTATCAAGCCATGAGTTCTGTAACCATTCTGTCCACCGATTTGTGAAGGAAAATACCTAATGTGACAAACCTAACAGTGACATAAACAACAGAGAAGTATGATGTAATTAAGATACAAAGGTATTTGAGTAACAAGTATGTATAGAACCCTGGTAATATTATAAGTACAAAGTTGTTGTTTTATTGGAAATGGTCCACCAACGGTAATTTAAAAAGATATACAAATTCGTGTACAAGCAGGATCTGATGTGGTAGTGAAACCTAGTGTATGCATTAGAGCTAACTAATTAATAGTAAAAGAGATTGCTTAGCGTTATGAAAAATATGCAGATAAGTTGTAAGAATGAACTCACCTTGTGTAGCAAGGAATGACAGTGTAATAGAATTGAGTGGTGTTTGTGGTTGAGACGTGAAGGACACGTCCCTGAAGTATTTATAAGGTTGGAGCTGGCCGTTATTTGGTGTAATGTGTGACAGGACACACCTACACGTATTGAGGTTATGAGTTGGAGGCGTGAATGCGACCATAGGTACCCTTATGTTAGATGAGACAGAGCAGCTCATGGTGTACTATAGATTTAAGGAATTTAGCATTACGCTCGTCCATAATTACTTAATGCACTTTAGTGGTAGGTCGAGAGAGACTACCTGTGGTTTCAGCATTCAATCGAGTGGAAATGGATTGCCACGTGAGCAAACTGATCAGCTGCAATACACTATAGATATGAAATAAATGTGCTTTCCTATGCTTTAAACGTTAATAGAGTGAGTGTTAAATAAGTACATACACTAGCAACATATTTGAGTAACATAGCCGGCCGCGGTGGTCTCGCGGTTCTAGGCGCTCAGTCCGGAACCGCGCGGCTCCTACAGTCGCAGGTTCGAATCCTGCCTCGGGCATGGATGTGTGTGATGTCCTTAGGTTAGTTACGTTTAAGTAGTTCTAAGTTCTAGGGGACTGATGACCACAGATGTTAAGTCCCATAGTGCTCAAAGCCATTTGAACCTTTTTGTTTTTTTTTTTGAGTAACAGAATGGCAGACGTGAAACATTATTTATAGCTCAGCATAAATACACTTCGATGAAGTAAGTACATAATTGCAGATGTGAAACTGACACAGCAGCAGAGGACCAATAAGTGGACTTAGTAGTCAACTAAACGTAGTGTGTTTTGAACACTCAGTACTGTACTATTCCCACAAGTTACTCACATTTACAAAAAAGCTGAGAAGACAACTACTAATCAAATATACTCATACTATCTCTAAGAATAAGGTAATCGGAGATGAGTCAGCTAAGTAAATAAAATACAAATGCATCAGGAATGTGCCGAGCATGGGTTCAGTGTTCCAGCCCAGAAATGATAAATTGAAATTAAATAGGATTTATGATTGTATGCCTTGAGCATAAATTTTCTCTAGTACGTGACTAATGGCGTTTTGAGCCATTTTTTTACAGATTTTATGACAGTTAAGTAACCGCGAGAGTAAAATTGAAAAAGTTCTGTTAACTTTGTTCCAATAACATATTGAAAGGTAAAACGTATATATCCCCATTTCATTGTGACCCACCCTTAGATATTAAGTGAACAGAGTCTGAGACACTCTTTTTGTTTGTTCTACAGGACAAACCAGATAATGGTAGCCTGGTAGCTGTGTGAAAGCGTGGAGTGACTTGGACACAACTCACAGTGACCCCTCCCCTTTCCCCATATAAATTAGAGTGAACGTGAAGGACGCACACCATAGCAACTTCCCCTCCTCTACCCTTGTGAATGGGAGTGTAGAACGCAAGCCAAAGTGGCTACAACCACGTGTGTAAAAAAATTAAATTGTCATGATTTGTGAAATTTTCTTTCAGGTGTCGAAAAGACTGCTAAGATATAATTATCTGTTTATGTATCAGGAATAACTGTGCTATTTTCTTTTAAATTTGTGTATGTAAAAATGTATTTAATGAATTTAAGATTTTCATAATTTTACATATTTTATGTGTTTGTCTGTCTAAGGCAATATGTATGCCAAAGTGTTTCATTGATTTTGCTTAAATTTTGAGGGATAATGTTGCTTAAGATGCAGTGAACATGCCAGCAATTTAAATAATTGAAGTATGTAATCAGTTTTCTTTTAATATTTCTATATCGTTACATTTCAATTTTAATTTTTCATAGGGAGTTAAGCTGTACTCTTGCTTCCCTTTATGTAATTAGACTTTTTTTTTCGTTAATTAACATTAAAAAAAAAGTTGAGAGTGATGTAGGGAAGCAGCCTACTCACGGTGTATAAAATTCACATCAGTCTTTCCATTGTGTGCCAGCCTAGCTCTGACGTCATAAATGTTGTGCAATAATTTAAAAATCAAGTAAATAACCTGAAACGTTTCTAGCATGTCAGGAGTAATACTAAATCAATATGTGTTGAATGTCAGTTCAATAACTTTAACCTTTTTCGAAATTTGGACGTTTTTCTGTAAAAATCATTGGCGCAACAGAAAAGAGCTAGAGACTTAAAAATTTATATTTAGATTCCTTTTTCATAATAATTTAGTAGAAACAGTATTCTGGATCTCACAAATTAAAAATTTTGTTGAAATTCATGATTTTCTGGTTTTGTCTTAGAAATTAAGGAAGCAAGATAGATTAAATAGGCCAAGGCTAGGATGTTTAAATTTAAGTAGAAGGGAGATCCGCTATAATCATAAAGATGTGAGAAGTTTCAATTGAATTACTATAAAACTATAGCTATAGCGTATCTCCAAAGGGCAAGTTCAGAGTTCATCTACTGCGTGCAGTGTAATTAAATTAATTCTCGCGCCCAAAATATTTGACTTAGCCACTTCAGACTTTTATTATGATTACTTACCTGTGTGCTGATTGCACATTTAAATTGAGAGCTTCATCGGCCATCAGCAAAGGAAGCGATAATTTATTCAATAACTTGAAGTGGTGCATTACTAGCTCATTGGCTAGTCGGCAGAACGGAATTGATCAGGCGTTCCCTTAGCCGTCCGCACCGCGGATTTATATGTAAGAATGCTGTGCGAGAGAAGAACGCCCCAGTTCTCTCTAGACGCTGATTAGCGCACCATCTGTGCGGGAGTCGCGTCGCGTCGGTATCATTGCTATAAACAGCCTCGCATGCCGTAATAAGTTACTCGGGATACACGTAACCATGAAATAGTTTTCGAGTGAAGTGTTAATTCTGGGATGGCATTAATGATCAGTTTGCGTATGTCGTATTTTCACGTGCCGTCGGGACAGCCATTCTACCATTATTTAGCGTGTCGTTTGATGAACATTATCATCAAATTATGGCGAGTATCCACATAAACATTTAATTTGAACAGTTAGAGTTGCATCAGCGCATTAGACTCTGAACTGCTCTGGTAGTTAGATTGTGTGGATTCTTTTTTTTTTTTTTTTGGTCTGTGACTTTCAGAATATAGTGAACATTTTAGACAGAATTGTTTTTGATTATGAATCCCAGACAATCTCCTAATTCCTCAGAGCTATAAGCTGTAGCTATAAATGTATTTCTCAGATGAAGTGGGCACTAGGAATTCTAATTACAGGCTTCACGTTTTGCTAATCACTTTCTGGTTGCCAATATTGTAGTTAGAGAGCCAGTGTTGAGAACGGCAAACCACAGCATTAAAAATAATAGGAACATTTTATATAACAATTAATTCCACCCGCCGCCCCACACATGGTTAATCGGCCGGGAAATGCATCTTTTATACATTACATTCTACATTTCTAATAACAAATAAATCCACCAGCCGCCCCACACAATGAATACCCGTTTATCATCTGCATTCCGTCTTGGTGTAGCAATTTTAATGGGCAGCAGTGTATATTCAAATGGCATCAGCTACTACCAAGTATATCACAAACTATGACTCTCCTGAGAAGAGCGAGGTGTGCGTATCATGTAGCAAACCTACGCCAGTGCAGCAGTATTTGACCGTTTCGCCTTGATTCAGGTATCATCAGAGAATAGAACGCTGTGGCCTCGGAGCGGTGCGCTGCGGCAGCTCTGATGTTCTGACGCGTCCACGAAAAACTTGCAAACTACGTGGTCTAGCGTTCTGATTATCAGAATTCGGGAGACTTCCCTCTCGGAGCCCTGAAATCCCAGCATATTTCTGTGTGCGGTTCACCCGTTCGCTGGTCTGGCCAAACCAATTCGACTCACAGGCACGACCGTGCGCACTGGGATTGTCAGACGCCAGACGGCCGACTCGGGGCAAGTAAGTTCACTCTCGTAACATACGATATGTCCTAGATAATACGCAGTTCTAATGTCGCTACAGATGGAAACAGTCACTGGCTCTTAGTCCAAGACAAGGTACAGACCACAAGTCTGATCCGCAATGGAAAGACCTGAAGATCTCCACCAGGGGTGGGGGAGCAGAAGATGAAGAAGGCAAAGAATCGCAACCACTTTCCACCAAGCCTCGGCGTGGGACCTGAATTAGCAAACATGAAGTCGCCCCCCCCCCCCACATTGCAGAAACCAATCAAACCAAAACTATGCACTGAACCTCTCCTCTTGACTGTTATGTTGGCCTGGTAGCCAGTCCAGACATAGCACCAGGGTTCCCACTCTGAGGCATTAAGTCTCCACTTTGCGTATCCTGAGAGAAGCCAATTATCGACTAAAAACTTCTCTTGTTAGAGGAAGAATATTTTAGACTATGGAAACGTCTTTCTCACGGTAAGCATGGATATGTTTTGGCAAAAAAGGATCTACCTAAGATATACATAGACGAGACCACAGTCCCTCATTTACAGAGAGATGTAACATTTTCAGGTCGACAATCTACCTAGATGGCACCACAGTCCATCATTTAGAAAGGGATCTAACACTTCCAGCCAGACTAACGTCTGAAAGAAGGCTGTTAACCTCTCAGACAGTAATGCTCATAAAATATATGTTTTTTCCACTCGCTGAATGAACCTCGTCATTTCCTGGCGTCAGTGGGTTACAATCTTGCCTCCACTAAACACATCCGTCAGCCGCTCTGTTCGTATCGTCCCAGCTTCTAACATGAGGAACCTCGGAGTTTTATGACCTCCCCACTGTTTACAAAAAGACGCAGTTGACAACATTCTCTCTTAAATGGCTTCCCTCACCCACTTTCCGCCAACTGGCCGCCTTTGCTATCGACTGCCAAATGGTCCAAGAATGGTTCGCTAATTGGCGAACTTCTTTGCCAGCCGAAGCAGAAGGATAAGAGGGCGTTGGCCGCAAGTCCCTCTGCAGATGCGATCCACTGTGCACTGCTTCCCAGAATTACTCAAAAATGGCTCTGAGCACTATGGGACTCAACTGCTGTGGTCATAAGTCCCCTAGAACTTAGAACTACTTAAACCTAACTAACCTAAGGACATCACACACATCCATACCCGAGGCAGGATTCGAACCTGCGACCGTAGCGGTCGTGCGGTTCCAGACTGTAGCGCCTTTAACCGCTCGGCCACACCGGCCGGCCCAGAATTACTCGCACAGCCATGTCACTGCACTCAGCATTCATGGCCTCCAATTCATGTCTTCCCCCCTGTTCTCTGTCACCTGCATTAAGGCCCCTCAGGTACAAGTTCTCTACGGGTTACAGTTATGGGCACATTCTGTCCACAGTTTCCTCATGTAAAAAATCGTAAACTACATTAGCAAATGTAGTACTAGGCAACACTGGGATCATGACTAAAATATGATCGTTAATCTAACTGACAATGTTGTTAAAGTGAGAGAGTGGCGTGCCACCTCCTGTAATTAAGACACTTATCTTCGTTAGTCACACTAGTATAGGCATGAAAGACGCGTTCCTGGGGGCTGCACTTTCATCCTGTGGTGGATATAGTCGTTTACATCTGTGATTTTTAGAATGAAATTTTCACTCTATAACGAAGTGTACGCTGGTACAACCCTCATGACAGATTAAAACTGTGTGCCGGACCGAGACTCGAACTCAGTACCTTTTCCTTTCTGGCGGAATTGAAGCTGTGAGGGCGTCTCGTGAGTCGTGGTTGACTAGCTCAGATGGCTGGTAAGGTAGGTCAGCGTGTTCGGTCAGAGGGTTAGCTACCCTCTGTAATAAAAGACAATTGAGTGAGCGGATCAACGAAGAAGCTGAACGGGTGTCATCGTACGTCCAACCCTAACGAATTCAACAAACAACATATAACAAAATGAGACCAAGAAAGAAAAAGAAAGAAAGATGGTAGAGCACATACCCTCGAAAACCAAACGTCCCGAGTTCGAGTCTCGGCCTGGCACGCAGTTTTAATCTGCCAGGAAGCTACATCTGTGATTTTGCTTCACCCTTGCCATCTACTTTGTGTTCTATTTTACGCTTGTTATTCAGAGTATGAATATTGCTCTGCAGTCGACAGCAAGCTGTACCAGTAAGTTGCATGCTGCAGGGCATTGTCAAGTATATACTTCGTTCCATTAACTGTGTAAAAATTGGGCCTCCATATTGTGTAGACGGAGATGGGCACTAACTCAAAGATCGTTTCAAACGTACAAAGACATAGAGACAACGAGGCTTTGTCAGTATTAAGTGGCATATCTAAGATACAGTATCTATGTACACTATTATACAGGGTGTTACAAATAGGTAGGGCCAAACTTTCAGGAAACATTCCTCACACACAAAGAAAGAAAATATGTTATGTGGACATGTGTCCGGAAACGCTTACTTTCCATGTTAGAGCTCATTTTATTACTTCTCTTCAAATCACATTAATCATGGAATGGAAACAAACAGCAACAGAACGTACCGGCGTGACGTCAAACACTTTGTTAAAGGAGATGTTCAAAATGTCCTCCGTTAGCGAGGATACATGCATCCACCCTCCGTCGCATGGAATCCCTGATGCGTTGATGCAGCCCTAATGGCGTATTGTATCGCAGCCGTCCACAATACGAGCACGAAGAGTCTCTACGTTTGGTACCGGGGTTGCGTAGACAAGAGCTTTCAAATGCCCCCATGAATGAAAGTCAAGAGGGTTGAGGTCAGGAGAGCGTGGAGGCCATGGAATTGGTCCGCCTCTACCAATCCATCGATCACCGGATCTGTTGTTGGGAAGCGTACGAACACTTCGACTGAAATGTGCAGGAGCTTGATGCTAGTACTGTACAGGAATGAGTCGCATGTCACCACAAGCACCGAAGTCAACATTACCTTCCTTCAATTGGGCCAACTGGCGGTGAATCGAGGAAGTACAGTACATACTGACGAAACTAAAATGAGCTCTAACATGGAATGGTTCAAATGGCTCTGAGCACTATGGGACTCAACTGCTGAGGTCATTAGTCCCCTAGAACTTAGAACTAGTTAAACCTAACTAACCTAAGGACATCACCCACATCCATGCCCGAGGCAGGATCTAACATGGAAATTAAGCGTTTCCGGACACATGTCCACATAACATCTTTTCTTTATTTGTGTGTGAGGAATGTTTCCTGAAAGTTTTTGTAACACCCTGTATAGGGCGATCCAGCTTCTCCTACCAATGATGTTTTGTAGAATCGCTAATCTTATATCTGGCCACAGGCAATTTACACAAAATTTCGCCACACTGTCCTAAGGGATACGTTCGTCGTACGTCCCATATTGATTTCTGCTGTTATTTCACTCAGCGTTGCTTCCCTATTAGCACCGTCAACTTTACACAGATGCTGCTGTTTTCTGTCGCTAAGTGAAGGCTGTCGGCCACTACGTTGTCTGTGGTGAGTGGTAATGCCTGCAATTTGGTATTCTCGACACACTCCTGACACTATGGGACTCAGGATAGATAATTCAACAAACCCAATCCGAAATGGAATGTCCTATGTGTCTAGCTCCAATTACCATTCTGCATTCTGTGTCTGTCTATACCGGTCTACGGCCATTATCACGTGAGAAACTATTTCACTTGGATCACCTGATTACGAGTGACGGCTCCACCAATCCCGCCGGCCGGTGTGGCCGTGCGGTTCTAGGCGCTGCAGTCTGGTACCGCGCGACTTCTACGGTCGCAGGTTCGAATCCTGCCTCGGGCATGGATGTGTGTGATGACCTTAGGTTAGTTAGGTTTAATTAGTTCTAAGTTCTAGGGGACTGATGACCTCAGAAGTTAAGTCGCATAGTACTCAGAGCCATTTGAACCATTCCACCAATCGCCTGCCTCTTTTTACCTCGTGTACTCGTTGCTACTCGTCATCTGTGTAAGTGAATATAGCTATCTCATACTTTTATCACCTCAGTATACACTATGTGATCAAATGTACCCGGACACCGCCAAAAACATACGTTTCTCATATTAGCTGCATTGTGCTACCACCTACTGGCGGGTGCTATATATCAGCGACCTCAGTAGTCGTTACACATTGTGAGAGAGCGGAACTGACTCAAACGGCTCTGAGCACTATGCGACTTAACATCTGAGGTCATCAGTCCCCTAGAACTTAGAACTACTTAAACCTAACTAACCTAAGGATATCACACACATCCATGCCCGAGGCAGGATTCGAACCTGCGACCGTAGAAGTCGCGCGGTACCAGACTGAAGCGCCTAGAACCGCACGGCCACACCCGCAGATCCGCGGAACTCACGGACTTCGAACATGGTCAGGCGGTTGGGTGTCACTTGTGTCACACGTCTGTAGGAGAAATTTCCACACTCCTAAACATCCCTAGGTCCACTGTTTCGAATGTGATAGTGAACTGGAAACGTGAAGGGACACGTACAGCACAAAAATATGCAGGCCGACCTCGTCTCACAGGGACCGCCTACAGTTAAAGAGGGTCGTAATGTGTAACAGACAGACATCTATCCAGACCGTCACTCACGAGTTCCAAACCCCATCAGAATCCACTGCAAGTACTATGACAGTTAAGCGGGAAGTGAGAAAACTTGGATTTCATGGTCGAGCGGCTGCTCATAAGCCACACGTCACGCCGGTAATGGCCGAACGAGGCCTCGCCTGGTGTAAGGAGCGGAAACATTGGACGATTGAACAGTGGAAAAACGTTGTGTGGAGTGACGAATCACAGTACACAATGTGGCGATCCGATAGAAGGGTGTGCTTATGGCGAATGCCCGGTGAACGTCATCTGATAGCGTCTGTAATGCCAACAGTAAAATTCGGAGGCGTTGTTTTATGGTGTGGTCGTATTTTTCATAGAGGGGGCTTGAACCCCTTGTTGTTTTGCGTGGCACCTCCTTGCTTCTTACTGTTGAAGAGCAATTTGGGGATGGCGATTGCATCTTTCAACATGATCGAGCACCTGTTCGTAATGTACGGCCTGTGGCGGAGTGATTGCACGACAGTAACATCCTTGTAATTGACTCTGCACAGAGTCCTGATCTGTCCTATATAACACTTTTGGGATGTTTTGGAACGCCGACTTCGTGCCAGGTCTCACCGACAGACATCGATACCTCTCCTCAGTGCAGCACTCCGTGAAGAATGGGCTGCCATTCCCCAACAAACCTTCCAGCACCTGCTTGAACGTATGCCTGAGAGAGTGGAAGCTGTCATCAAGGCTAAGGGTGGGCCAACACCGTATTGAATTACAGCGTTACTGATGGAGAGCGTAACGAACTTCTAAGTCTGCCAGGTGTCCAGATACTTTTGTTCACATAGTGTATGTCTGAAAAAATCACGTTTACATGTTATGTGTGTGACAAACACGACGAACGTTGTAATTCTGGAACTTGTTATGCCGTTTCTTACGAACATTTCTCAGCAGTGTGTGGCTCGTGTTCGTGCCATATCTCATTTGACACCCTGTTTTTACTGTACTACCACCTCGTTATGTTAATTTCAATTGCTGGTGTCACTGAGTTTCCGCCTAGCCTGCCCGTGGGCGGCAGCAGCGGCGCTTATCGATATAAGACCTGGCGAATTGTCTTTGCTGACTGCTATAACTTTCCGGTTGTCGTGTGTTGGGAGTGAGTTTGAATCTGCCAGTGAGTTGGGAGGCGCTAGCAGTGCAGTTCGAACCTGGCAGTGTCTGACTTAGGACGCGGCAGAAGTTCAGTCGGGGTGAAGCTGCAGTGAGGTCCGGACAGCCATGACTCGGCCCACGGTTGCCAATACATATCACTCGAGTGCGGACCAGCTTGGATGGTCGTCGGTCGGTCGTCTTGTCGGACGACGTGTATGTTGGCCGGCGATCGCTTATGGGTTGCCTGCGTGTACCGACTCGTGATTACTCCTTGTTATTGCACAGCCTCTGCCGTTACTATTGTCTAGTCCTTCGCTCAGGTGTTCGTGAAACTATGTGTAGCTCGTGATGTCGACTGCTCAGTTACATTAGTGCTGTCTCCGTGCAGATGTGTGGCAGTCGGTCGGTTGGCGTGGAGGAGCGAGGAAATCTCCGCGGGGCGTAGTTTGGCCGGGGCGCGCTGGCGGTCTCTGCGCAGTGTCGGAGTGTGTCTGGCTGTCCCCATCACTACGAGGTCCGTGGCTCACCGCCCCTGGGCGCGAAACTTGAGTTTGGATTTTATTTATCAGCAAGTCAAGACTGTTCACTTTATGCCGTGCGGTTCTCGTTGTTGGCTGTTGGGACATTCCCGCGAGCAACAACGTGTGTGTTCGAGTTGGCGAAGGTTTATCCACCGTCCG
Organism: Schistocerca nitens; assembly: GCF_023898315.1. Classification (NCBI taxonomy): domain Eukaryota; kingdom Metazoa; phylum Arthropoda; class Insecta; order Orthoptera; family Acrididae; genus Schistocerca; species Schistocerca nitens. The sequence goes on along the minus strand of NC_064620.1, from coordinate 21,225,495 downwards.
GTGGAGTCTAACTGTATTTGGTTATTTGCAATTGAAGTGCACAAGCGGAATTTTCTGCCCTGTGGCCGTTAACGTTCCGGTTACCTGCCATGGCCGTTGACGTAAAATCAGGCAGTGTCCTTTCCTCGCCGTGTTGTCACTGTCCAGCACGGTATGTAGTTTGACAGCTTAATGTGTGCTTGGTTGTGGGCGTCCATGCCTTTTTTTAAGTTCTGCATTGAACTCCCGGTTGTGTGCTGGTCGAGTGAAGCACAAGTTACCTTGTCGGTGTGTCCGTTGACTGTCTGTTGGTTGGGTTGTCGTCGGATCGAGAATGGTTGGGCTGACTACCTGTCTCACCTAACTGAACGTTAGTATTTCAAGTGCTGGCCGACCCCCGAAACTTCTGAGCGCAATTAACTGCACTGCCTTTTATTTTCTGTTGTGTGTATTTGTATGGCTCATAGCCGATCGTTTTGAACTAAAGTTGAATTGTTTTTAGTGGTGTTTTAAGTCATGGGCCTTCAGCCGCTTTAAAATTAAATGTCCTTGCTCTTCAAGTGTTAGATTGTTTGGACCTTCAGCCTGATTAAAATATTGTTTAAAGGTAAAACTCTGGGCCTTCTGCCTACTAAAAATTATTTTAGGTGTGTTTTGAGTCACGGTCCTTCAGCCATTTTAAAATTAAAGTTCCTTGCTTGTCAAGTGTCAGATTGTTTGGGGCCTTCAGCCTAATTGAAGACAATCCCTTCTGCCTTGTGTTTTTTTATTTAACTTTACCTTGAGTCTTAAATCATCGACCTTCAGCCGTCTTTAAATTAAGGTTGTTGCTTTTCAAGTATTAGATTTTAGGCGTTCAGCCAAATAATAGAACTTACTTAACGTGAGACCTTCTGTCTTCTAAATATTCTTTTTGGCGTCTAAATTTTGAGTTAATGGCTTTCAGCCTTTTTTTTTCTTAAAAAATTAGAGTGGTTGTGCCCTTAAGGCATAAGATAGTGTGGCGTATTCAGCCGATGACTAAGTTCAAGAATTTGTACTGTAATGTTTGGTCAAATAAATAAAGTTATATGTGTTCGAGTGTAACTGACAACCGCTCATTTTGGCCCCTTTCCACAGTTCCAACTACCTGTTCTGTCCTGCGGGGTTAGCAGGGCGTCTGACTTTCTTTATCCAGATGAAGTATTCAAACAGAGCCCCTGTGCACAGAGCTACCATCGTCCTGGATTTGGATCTGCGAGCACGTGGATGAATCTTCGTCTGCCCCCTCGCCACCACAGTCATCAAATCTCAGTGTTCCTTTGTGGTCTTCTTTGGTGAGAACGGTGTGTCATCATTACCTGACCTTGCCACCATTTTCCAGGAAGAATGGTAAACGATTCCCTTGAAACCCATAAAGGACGAGTATTCATCCATTCCGAGAAAACTCGAAGCTGTTTCGAATGTCAGCTGACGTCCAACACAGTTTTAGGCACGTAGATGTATTTTTGGTATTTCCGTACTTTTGTCCACCCAGTGAGGAACTGTCTAAGCCTTTCAAAGGAACCATCCCGGCATTTGCCTGGAGCGGTTTAGGGAAATCACGGAAACCCTAAATCAGGTTGGCCGGATGCGGGATTGAACCGTCGTCCTCCCGAATGCGAGTCCAGTGTGCTAACCACTGGCCGGCCGGTGTGGCCGTGCGGTTCTAGGCACTTCAGTCCGGAACCGCGCGACCGCTACGGTCGCAGGTTCGAATCCTGTCTCGGGCATGGATGTGTGTGATGTCCTTAGGTTAGTTAGCTTTAAGTATTTCTAAGATGTTAAGTCCCATAGTGCTCAGAGCCATTTTGCTAACCACTACGTCACCTCGCTCGGTCTCCTCCCTTTCCAATCAGGAATCCGTCGCTGCATTTTGTCTGTTTTACTAATTTTCGCCATATATATCTCCTTCATGAATGCTCATAATGTGACATACGCACTTAATGAGCTTAACACAGCCGATTTCCCCTGGAAGAAGTGGTCCAAGCTATACTTCTAGACAGTGTACACGAAGTCTGTATTTTCCAGACACTCCGTTTTTCTAGGTTCTGTCTGATGTTACAGTGCCTGAAGATCGAGCAGGCATTGGCTGCTCCCCACGTGCCTCGCGGAACTGCACCAGTGTTGTGCCCAAACAGGTGCGGCGGCACTGTTATCAGCTGGGATGGGCTCTGCGAGGATTACGTGGCTGGCCGCCACAGCTGCGAGAGTCCGGCAAACGGGCGCATTGATTTCACATCGCCAACATGTACGTGTCCTGTGCGCTCCCTACCTGCTTCCTGTATGTCCGAGATTCCACTCCACAACTGCTTACTGTTTAATTCGCAGAATGTTGTCCTTCAGGAAACTTCTCATCGCGATACTGAAGCTGAAATACAGTACAATGAGTGGCTCAATACCTCAGGAAGTGATTTTGGACGTCAGCTGCTGATTACTATATGGAGCATTTCTCTCCATACTGTCACCACAGAAACACGTTCGCGGTAGACCGTCCATCGCCCAATATTGCTCTGCGAAGCGATTTGACGTCCGTTCGACAAACACTTGTCGTTTTTCTGTGTGACAGCTTAAGCGTGTGGAAACATTGTCGCTTTTGGCTGGCTCTGAGCACTATGGGACTCAACTGCTGAGGTCATTAGTTCCCTAGAACTTAGAACTAGTTAAACCTAACTAACCTAAGGACATCACAAACATCCATGCCCGAGGCAGGATTCGAACCTGCGACCGTAGCGGTCTCGCGGTTCCAGACTGCAGCGCCTTTAACCGCACGGCCACTTCGGCCGGCCATTGTCGCTTTTGATAAACTTTATTTTCTAGGGTTCCAACGCGATGATCCTCAGGCCCAACTGCATAAACGTTTTGTGTAACTAGCGTAATATCACAATAATGGAGCAAAGTATTTATCATGGAGGTGATAAAAACCGCAAACCATGACAAATTACAGATGACGTACGTATGGATTGTTTGAAGTTTTTGTGCTGCAATGACTACTTCATACTTAAATTGTAAATAGTGATAAGTTCACAAAGCTTTTTATACGGATTTATTGGAACATTACAGTATGAGAAACATTTGTAACGATGTTTGAATTGTAACATACATGAATTTGTCACTACGCTGTTTATGCTGTTTTACGATGTTATGTCAGCCTCAGTGTGTGTTACTGACGTTGTAATAGTACCAACTTCGGACATTTATAGTTTGTGGTCGTTATGGAAATCACAAGTGAAGAATTGATGCACTAGAATGTTGGCTACGCATGGATGTTAGGTGTAAAAGCTTACAGATATGGGGGGGATATTTCATGAGACGGGTTAATTTTCAAGATGATAGGAGATTGTTGAGTTTTCAACGAACAATGAAACGTTTAACAGCAGTCTTAATGCCTTATTTTGGACAATCTGAACCGCGCAGGGTAGCCGCGCGTCTGAGGTGCCCTCCCACTCCCCCCGCCCCGCCCCCCCCCCCCCCTCGTAAGTAAGTTAGATTAAGTAGTGAGTGAGCCGATGACCTCAGAAGTTTCGTCCCATAGAAACTTACTACAAATTTCCAATTGGTCGATTTGAAGTTTGTTCTTATGCGTACACGCGTCATATACCCATATGGAACAAGTACACAACATTACTAGTTGTATTATCAGAACGTCAAGTACGAATAGGAAGCTCAATTCCTATTTAGTAACGATCTTCTGTTAGCAAACTGTTCGCTTTATTCACTACGTCTGTTACATGGTTCTTGAAGGTAAGGCATTTATCGAAGTAAACTTCAAAATATTTGGCTGAATCAGTCCAAAAAAGGTTTTCTTTGAATAACACTTTTGAGTTCTGGAAATCCTGTCTTTTCCTTCTACAAAAGGTCGCCTGACTTTTGCAGAAATACTGTTTCTCCGATGCCGAAAATCCATCCTATAAACTGTTAATCTCGGAAGCATGAGTCAAAGGCTATCTCAGATATGCTGTATTCCATGCATTTGACACTGTTTATCACCTCTTTTTCAAAGTCGGTTAATTCACAACAAGCCGCCATTGAAAGATTTCTGCCATGTGAACGGGATTTACTAACACATTTCATAACTTGATTCTTAAGTTATATTGTACTATTCGTCCCTATTTTAATACAAGCCACATGTGTGTTGGGCATACGCGAGCACACATTGAGCTTTCCAAGAATCGTAAACAGTTTTTCCATTTCTTCGTCGTATTCTGCCTTCGTTTTGGTGAAAGACGTCATGTTACCTGTGGCCGTGGAGGCAAACTGGCCAGTCGCATTAATATGAACACCTCTCAAAAACCTGAGTAACCACGTTTCGGGAAGCACAGGCACAGGAAGAGGACAAACAAACTGTATGCAGAAACGGACTTCACTCCCAAGTATAGAAGCATACTTACTGAGCCTTGCTACGCCTCGATTTTGTGCCGTTGACAGGTTGGCGTCGTGTATTCGGAATGTCACCTCTCGTTTTCTTAGTGCGTTCACTGGCGCCACTAAGTTTGCTCGCTTTGTCTGTCCGTGAGTGGCACCAGCTGAGTTTATCGATGGCGAGTACTGCGGTACTATCTTTGGAGCGACTTCTACTATTTCCGGGTCGTCGTGTGTCGGGGTTCAGAGAGTTGGGACGGAGCAGCAGTGAGTTCACGATCACGTCGAGGTCCGGATTCAGCGAGTTTAAGTTGAATGGATCTTTATATTAGAGTAGTCCAACCTTCACTGCTGTGTGTGTGTCCATCCGTCGAAGTGACCTCACGGAATAAGCTGTCCGTCGACGATTCATACTGGAACGTTTGCCTTGCCCGACTTGTTCTAGAGCGACCGTTTGTTGGTCGGTCGGTCGGTCGTCTCAACGGACGACTTGTATTTGTTCTTCCGACCGATTCTGGGTTTTCTGTGTTTGTGTACACTTGTACTTCGTCCTTTTTGCTCCACAGTGACTTGTTTTAGTATTGTTTGAGTTGTTTGTAGAATTGTTTTCGCGGATCCATGTGTATCTAGTGTGGTTTTGAGTGAGCAGTACTGTATTCGTGGAGGCAACTTACTGTGATTACCTCGGATTAGTCTTGCGTTTGAACATGTTCTCTTGTATAATGTTTCTCGTTTTACGATGTCAACAATCTAGTGCGCCCGTCTTCCTGTCATGGGTTATTCTATCGTGTATTGGGCATCGGACGTAGGTAGATTTTGCGAGAGTGTTGGTCTAGCGTTTAACTGTGACTGGTTTGAGATGCCATCCTGTTAAGTGAGTACAAGACTGGGCTGCCTGTCTCACCTTACTTACGGTTGAGGGACTTTCCCAGGTCGATCCTTCGAGCACCATCTGTGTATCACTCCCTTCTTTATTTAGTCTGATTTTGTTAATCGTTTAAAAAATAATATCTTGCTGAAATTATTCCTATTGCTTGTGGCCGAAATAATTTGAATTCTTCTTCGTAAGGCATTCAGTCATCAGTGGAGCTCGTGTTACAGTCAATTTTCTTTAAAAGGATTGTTTTGAAAATTATTTTGGTATTTTTCAACGTGTAGTTGCCTTCCTGACTTGTAATTCAGGCCTTCAGTCGCTAATTGTTTTGAAGTATTGCTGGTGGCCTTCAGCCGACAAATAATTTTCAAATTGTGGTGTGCGTACTGTAAGACCTTCGCTACACACGCCATCAGATTATTTGACTTGTTGCTCTAACGAAGTAGGCGAGTGTCAGCAACATGTCTCGTGGTCTTATCGTGGCGCGTTTTTATCTTCTGCCGTTAGGTCAGATGATAGAAATGCCACTTGCACGCTAGAGTAGCAGATTGACGGTGACCAACTTGAAACAGAACTTGATTAATTTTCACACGCATTTATTAAAATAATAACAAGCATAAACATTATGTCACTTGATTCTGGATGCTATTTACAACTGACAATCTAAAGTTCCTTTGGTCTTGGTACGTTAATCTTACTCTCACATATCTCTGATACTTGACAAAAGTGTATACATTTATCTTCATGGCTATGTACAGGAATATGGTAATCTTATTAGGCGCAGACTGAATCTTGACTATAGACTGGTACAGACAAATGCAGACTGGTACAGACTGGTGCAAACAAATGCAGACTGACTAATCGTTTTAATACATCGCGCGTTCATGTATCACTGCGCGAGTGTGATCCGCGAGGAGAAAAGGTTCTAAGTTAGCAGCAATCTCATTGGCTGCGTTACATATTAATACTTGGATCGGCGGAAGCAGAATTTGGTCCGTCTCTAAGGCAGCGCCATCTCTTAGTGCAGAGATGGACGAGCGCTGCGACTGCGCTGTTGTGCTTAGCGGGGCGCGCTCTAGTGGGAAAGTTGTGTACGCGCTGACTACGCGGAACTATGTACACAACACAAATGTTTGTTAAGAAGGCCTTCAGCCGTCAGTGTAGCTTCTGTTACAGTCAATTTCTTTTAAAATAATTGTTTTTAAAAAATATTTCCTTAAATAAAGTGTACGTGTTTACTGTGCAACCAACGGTAACTGATTAGGCCCCATCCACACCTTTTCCAGCTTTCCGTAAGTCCGTTGCGTCTTCCAGAATGAGGAGATCGTCCTGGTAATGCACGAAAGCATTGTCCGAACCATAACACTCAGAGCATGTTTGTTTCCATACGTTTGAAACCTTACATGCCAACGGCCACCCTTCCAGTGAATTATAATACGCGATTAATCTGAAAAACTTAGCGGGCGTCACATCCAGTTGCGGTAATGGCGTGCAAACTCCACACTCCGTCGCCGATGAACCGCAGTCAGGGTGGGTGCTTGGACGAGGTGCCTGCAACGTTCGCTGAACGTTCGGTAAGGAGCCACTTGTAGTAGCCTCTTGCTTCACCTCGGTGGTCAGTCGCGGAACTGTTGCATGTCTATTCCACCGTACACATGTCTGCAACAGTCTTTCTCCCCTGTCACTGTCCCCTGTCATTGTTGCCTTGGCGCCGGTTTTGGATAGCGCCATTTTGCCATGTGCGACATACTTTGACAAGGCGCCATGAGAACAGTCTTTCACCCTTGGCCTGAAAGCCAATGAGCATACCCTTTCGGCCGTAGATAAATCACACCGTCTCCGCATAACGACAACGACGGCAGAGTTTGCCGCGTCCTCTCCGAAACTTTTGATACACCTTGTACTGCTAGTGGTTCCACCTGCCGACTGTGAGTGATTGTTGGTCGATGACGTCGAACGTAGGCGGTGGTCGCATTAATGTAAACAGACCGTGTATAACAATGGGAGACAGCGCTATAGACTTACGCTATGCGTTGCTCTGAAGTCAGCTGTGCTATATTAGATGCCCCAAAACATTAGCAGACAGCTTTTTAAAATTGTTTTTGTTCTTAACCAACACTTGTTCGAAACAGAAAATGTTACAGTCCTTTCGTCAGTAACACGTAGTCAGGAAGGCTTTTTCAGATGTTCTTCTGGTTTTAAATTCATATTTGATCCATATTTGATCTCATCTTCAAATTTCTGAGAACGTACACTGCCGGGAAAAAATTAGCGCAATCTTTCAGAAGTTTGCAAATCACTCAAAATTTATTACTGCAACAGTGCATATAGAGTACATTAAATGATTTCATTTACAGATCAATAACACTATCGCTTCTGAGGTACCAGTTATCGATCCATGGTGAAACAACCATATTAGTATGTGATGTAGTTCCCACGGGTGGAGAGAGCTGGTTTCTCAGGATGGGGCAGGATAGGGTTACGATTGTGGATGGGACCGTAATCACTAACTCTCGGTTGCATAAAAAATACGTAAACTTTATTTAAAGAAATTAAAATTTTAAAATAATCTCTTAAAAATACACAGTTGACTGTATGACGGTTGAAAGCCGTATCACAGAAAAAAAGTTCCACAATTTTAGGGCCGAAGACCAACAATAACCTCAAACAAAAAAAAAGGCTGAAGGCCTGAATTAGAAGTCAGAAGAACAATTACAAATAGCACACATTTCAACAAATATTTTGCTTTTCAAAGAAGTTTGCTTTAAAAGAAAACTTATTGTAACACAACTGAAGGCCTTAATATGAAGGAGGTGAAATTATTGCTCAGCTGAAGACCACACACAACTTCAAATCACAAACGGATGAAGGCCTGAAATAGATGTCAGAAAAACAATTCCAAATAGCACTTTTAAAATAAATCCCTTGCCTTTAAGACAAGTTTGCTTAAAAAATCATACTGCAACACAGCTGAAGGCCTTATCACCAAAGAAGTGAAATTATTGCTCGGCTGAAGGCCACGTCAACAATAATTAGAAAATTACAAATGGTTCAAATGGCTCTGAGCACTATGGGACTTAACTGCTGAGGTCATCAGTCCACTAGAACTTAGAACTACCTAAACCTAACTAACCTAAGGACATGACACAAACCAACGCCCGAGGCAGGATTCGAACCTGCGACCGTAGCGGTCGTGCGGTTCCGGACTGTAGCACCTAGAACCGCTGGGCCACCTCGGCCGGCCAGTAAATTAAAAATATCCTTAAAACAAACATCACAATCTAAGGAATCAGGACAAGCGGTTCTCAGCAAGTGTTCCAAGGGTCGGCCTGGGAAGGTAACTCAAACTTAAGGTAGGGTGAGACAGGCAGCCAAGAGTTGCACTCACGTAACAGGATGGCAACTCAAACTAGGGGCAGCTTAGCCGCCGACCGACCGACCGACTAACCTACCGCCTTACGTCCGATCACCGGTACAACGATGGAATATTTTTATGCAAGGGCGAAGAGACAGACAGCACCCAAGGCCGAAGGAAACACTAGAACCGAGACAGACCTCCCAAAACAAATATGCAGAGTGAAATACAAGAGGCTGTCGAACTACACGCCGTGTCGGATAACATCAACACGACGAGGAAAGGTACACCGTTGGAAAAGTACGCTAACCTCCAGGGCAGGTAACTGGGGCATTAGCGGCCGTGAAGCAGAAAATACCGCTCACTGCACTTCACTAATAAGAATAATGTTAAATTCGGTAATGAAAAACAAATAGAGAAAGACGGCTGCAATATTTCACTGCCTCGAAACACTTCATGCTCAGCATCCCTAGGAGCAACAACCCACCGACCAAAGGCGAGATCTGAGAATAGTCGAGGTTGCATTAGCAGTTAACTCTTCAATCACATTAAACGTCCAGGGTTCGGTGTCCAACGAAGTCATCGCTCTCGCAGCTACCCCTCCTCGATCCGGCAGTGGCAACACGCCGGCTTGCCCTAGCCCTGCACAGACTTGCTCGCTGCTGCGCCCCAAACAGACCTGATCTCCCTTTCGCAACTCCCTCTCAAAATCCAGTACGCAGACAGCATTAAAATAACTGCTCATTCAATTAGCACAAGTACACACGGATCCGAGAAAACAAGTCGACCATCAACTCACAATACTAAAACCAGTCACTGTGAAACAACACAGACGAATTATAAGTCGGCACATACACAGAGAAGACAGAAGCGGTCGGAAGACCAAATGTACGTCGCCCGCTGCCACGACCGACCGAACGACCAACCAATGGTCGTTCCCACTCGAGTGGGAACATCCCAGTATAAATCGTCGACTGACAACTTATTGCCATGAGGTCACCTCGACGAGCGGACACACACACAAGTTTAAGTTGCACTACTCGAATATCACGGTCCATTCAGCTAAAATTCACTGAATCCTGTCCTTGACGCGGCCGTGGACCCTCGCGACCAAATCCTTCCGTCGGACAGTGCATGGGTGTCACCAGCGGTCGGGCGAGTACTGGCTGTCCAGACCTCACTGCTTCTCCGTCCCAACTAGACTATCTCTATACACGACGACCCGGAAATACTAGAGGCAGCTCCAAAGATGGTACTACAGTACACGCTATCGATAAGCACTGCTGCTGCCACTCACGGACAGACAAGGCGAGCAAACGTAGTGGCGTCAGTGAACACACTACGAAAACGAGACGCCACTATCGCTATTACAAGATGCCAAGCTATCAACGGCATCAACGCGAGCCGCACGCGGCTCAGATGGCAATACACTCCCTGGCTATGGCATCAAGTCGATCGTACAATTGGCGAATAGTATCCCAGGATACGTTGTGCCACGGCTGCTCGACATCTTCACCTGGTCCTGTGACGCTGCTGGCTGACAGCTCTCATGACTCACTTCTCGTTCCGTCATATGCCACACGTGCTCGACTGGAGACGCGACGGGAGACCGAGCTGACTAGGGAAGCCGCTGCACGTTTTGCAGAGCACGTTGGGTTTCACCTGCAGTGTGTTGGTGAGCATTATCCTGTTGGAACAACACAGAACAAGAAACGGTTTATGGGCTAGCTGCTTAGTTACACAGATAAATCAGAGTCAGTGACTTACTCCAACAACAAAGTGCTAATCTTCCACCGTGTTCACTAGACACCTGTGAGCAACAAACAGCTAAGAGAAACTGTTGTAAATAACCACCAGGAGCAGCTAAGAGTTTTTGTTTTTATTATTTTACAACTAGTATCAATCTTAAGGCCATCATATAGTAGAACTTAAAACTGTAATGTCACCAATTTTTAAATGTATTACATAGGTGTTTAATTTATGAACTGGATTTTAACATTTAAGACATGTGGTATTCACCATGGAAAATATTGTGAGTTTTGCCAGATGATGATCTGAAGGGTCAACCTAGTTGCAGAATAATAATAATAAATATTCTTAGCAGCTTCTTGTGGTTATTTACAACAAAATTTTCTTCAATTAAAACTTGTGAAGCACTATTTTAAGATTTTGTAGATGTTAAGTAGTTTTGTCTCTATTCATACTGTAAGCACCATCTATCTGCAAAATTCGGGCACCATTCACGGCACACCTTCAGATGAAGGGTAGTAATGGAAAACGTTCTGATTGCCGTTCTTTCGGAGACTGCAGATTCACTGCTACTGCGTTCTGTTGGGTGTTGCTAGACTTGATCCAGCGACCAAACCAAGCAGAAACTCTTTCTAACGTGCGTTAGTTGATACCCACATAGACTATGTGCTAAGCTGTGCTTCACTCTGGAGTTCTAAAATTTAAAAGACACGAGAAGTTGTTTTTGTTGCCTATAGGTCTACTAGTTAAAAACAAAGTTCTGCATTTCTGTACTTGTATCATCTCAAATAAAACGACGTATCTCAATATTCATGGAAACTGCAACTGCAACTGCAACAAAAGTTTCCTTCCTGTTATTTTGTTGAAAACTTAACTTTTTGAGACGTTGTATATGTGCAAAACGTGAGTTTATTCTTGCAGGGAAGCAAACAGTAAGCTGACACAGTTAGTAGTGCGATTTGTTTACACAAATAGCGCCTTCGTCGGTTTCGGATCGACAGTTGTTCACATTTACTACGATTGTTGTTATTCGATGAAGTTTCCGGATTGAAAGCAGATGAGGTCGACATCTTGCCACTATACTTCGACTGACAACCATTCAGCCACTTTCTGGTGATAGTTTTAGACTGTAGGTTGCTGGTGCATGTCGCTAACTTTACATCAAAAACTGGTACGGACTGGGAAGTGGTTCTTCTTGAAATTGCAAGATCTAATACGGATAAAGGGGTTCTATCTACCGCACTAAAAAATCGCTAACTCAGACCATATTTTACTATAAAATATTCCACAAGAGGAACAGAACATGACAGGCAAACGTAGTACTAAACCCTCTCTCACAATGGAGGTCTTTGTAAGTCGGACTACAAAACATGTGTAGTAAAACAATTGCCAGTAACACAGTGGCAAAGTCTGCAGGGAAGGGGAGAAAATAACCCGATAACTAACTCGCGGTGTAATTTAAATAAAGTATGTAAAGGTTTCGAATCGGGTATCACAATTGTGTCGTAGCTGTTTGGGTAGGAAAATACAAGCAGGAATCCAAATAACTGCGTCACGCTTAAGCATGGATGCTCTGAGCGTGATTCAAAATGAGATCTCGTACTTTAATTGAAAATGCGCCTACTACTGCCTCATCACTGTTATGAAAGCAGGGAGTTGGGGCCGAAAATAATTACTTGGAGACGATTGATTGATTATACAATAGATGGTGAGTAATGAGTAGTTGGGCAAATGTCTATAAGGTACAATACATATGTAGAATTGTGGACGGTTGGGAACGTGAATCTCACGGGAAGCGTGCAAGGGATAAGTCCCTGCAGTCGCGCTATTCATCTGTGTCCTCGGTGGCTCAGATGGATAGAGCGTCTGCCATGTAAGCAGGAGATCCCGGATTCGAGTCACGGTCGAGGCACACATTTTCAGCTGTCCACATCGAGGTATATCAGCAACACCTGTCAGCAGCTGAGGTTTTCAGTTAGTCATCATTTATTCCAGAGAAAAGCTGCACGGTCATCAAAAGTAACTGTTCTTTCGAGAACAAGTTACTGTCTTCGTATATATGATATTTATTCGTCAATAGTGGCCTCAAATAAAAATAGCATAATTAGTATAACATAATGACTGCAAGTTCATATAAGAATGACTAACAGGATACGGTTACTAAAAATCGAATTTCTGCATCAAAATCTTATCAAAAACCAGTGTCTAATCCCTAACTCCCATTATATAGTTCCTGTTAATGAAAGAAAACTGGATGTTAAGAATTCTTAAAAACAACAAATACAAAATTCAAAATCATTACTTTTATAAAACTATTATACAATCATCTTCATTTGTCTCCTTTATCGTGCACACCATAGTCTTGGAACCCTCTGGTCTTTCGATCCAGGTTAGAACCCCGTAAACGACCTTCAGTTACAGAAATACATAAATCTGTAACGAAATCAAAACGATGTTTCCCTTCTGATGCATCACGCCACAACCGCTGCCACTATCCCGTGCAGAAATTCAGTAGCATAGAACATGTATATAGCAGGTTTCCCTTTTACAGTAGCAACAGTACATGGAGTTCATCGGTGCAGACCATGTCTTCATGTGCGTAGTACTTAGACACTGATTTCATTAACATGAGACAAGTATATGTAACACACTGGAAACAATAACATTTAGTCAATAGCGTCAGACTACTCACAAAACTATTAGAGAGACTCAAGTGCATTACTTCGGCGCCTTGTAAGGATGCCTTTAATGTTTGTTTTAAAACAACGTTGGCACACTGCAAAGGACTGAACATTATTAAATTCAGCACCTTGTCTCCGAACCACAAATAGTATTCGGTGTTCACAAGAGATAGGCCGTGAAAACAGCAGTGAACAGTGCCAAGGGGCTTCTCCAGTAATCTCCCAGCAGAAGCACTGTACAGCCATACCGTAGTTCAAACGTCGACTTGGTACGTGCTTGCATCGCCACATGATGTAGCACTAATACTTGTGCAACATCAGTGAGCAGGGCTCCAAACACACCACTTGTTCGCGGCCAGTTCCCTCGGCCCACCAGCAAGCTGTGTGTGCCACGCGTCCGGCTTGTCCCATTCTAGTCAACAACCACCTATCTTGCCGTCGAACCTGCGCCATAGAGCCAGCCCGAGGGTAAGCCATTGCCCCTTGATCTGACTGTCGAACAGTGCCGACATGGCACATCATTAACATCTCACCAATCTTTGCTGCCAGACCTTACCAGCACTGAGACGCAAACAAATGGACTGCTACTTCAGTAACTACAGAAGACATCTGCGCTGCAAGTACTATCTCAGGACCCATGTGGAAGTGCAAGTCTCGAACAAGTAGCCAGCTCGAGAAGTCGAAGAGGTTGCCGTAGGATCCTCAATCCTGCGTGCAGCAGAAAATGTTGGAACAGAGCGGTACTTAGCGCTGTCTTGCAGGAAAACAGCCAAAAGTTACGAAAGAGCCAATCACAGGGGTTGTTAGTAACACTGCCCGCATCTCGTGGTCGTGCGGTAGCGTTCTCGCTTCCCACGCCCGGGTTCCCGGGTTCGATTCCCGGCGGGGTCAGGGATTTTCTCTGCCTCGTGATGGCTGGGTGTTGTGTGCTGTCCTTAGGTTAGTTAGGTTTAAGTAGTTCTAAGTTCTAGGGGACTTATGACCACAGCAGTTGAGTCCCATAGTGCTCAGAGCCATTTTTTGTTAGTAACACTGACAATGAAAAGCCAGATCGCAAATATTGCCCTCTCCTAAAAAATGGTTCAAGTGGCTCTGAGGACTATGGGACTTAACATCTGATGTCATCAGTCCCCTAGAACTTAGAAGTACTAAAACCTAACGAACCTAAGGACATCACACACATCCATGCCCGAGACAGGATTCGAACCTGCGACCGTAACGGTCGCGCGGTTCTAGACTGAAGCGCCTAGGACCCCACTGCCACACTGGCCGGCCCTCACCTAAAGGTTTATTCTCATTAGGGCTAGTCACTTAATTTACAACAATTTGGTATGAGACCCTAGCCCTGTCATATGGTGAAGGCTTTGACCAGTAGGCAAAACCTCACCTTCCTTCTCTTCCACTCAGGCTAATTTTTAACACACCATCAAGACAATGAGTACTCTACAGCCTGCGTCAAAAACTCCGTCGATAATCTTCAAGCGTTGACACCTGGGAGGCATGGAGCACGCCTAATATATGATATTGAGCTCCACTTATTCCGCAAGAGCTTGTCTGCAGTCCAAATTACTGCCGAAATTTTCGAAAACCCAAATAAGCGGCTCGTTGTACAGTTGACACTAAGGCCTCTATAGCAGTTTGTGTCTTTTCTATTGCCTTTCTTGAATACAGGATGACAGGAACATAACAAGATGTTTTTAATTAATCTTTGTATTGATTATATTGTAATAATAATAATTTTCCAAAAGCAACCTTTGCTCGTCGGACCGGCGCCATCTGTAATACATTTAAATTACAATGCAGGCCTAATAAGTACGTAATTGCCCTCCTACACCCTACGCAGGGTCTTATCTGTAGCCGACGTTACTACCCAAATTCTCTGAACACTTTGGGTGAGTTCGCCAACATGGCACCACAAGCGATAGCGTGGGCGGTCAGTAAGTGTCCCCTGCAACAACCCATCGATGGTGGATGGAGGAGGCCAGACCACTCATGAGCTGACGACATGCTTATGTGAGGGCAGCAGCTATCTAGTGCCCTAAGTAGCTGCTGCCCAGACCCATTCTGCACAGCGGGCTTATTTCCATCCTGACTGCCTCGCCGTGTCTCAGCAAATGTTCTTGCCAGCTCCAGCATACGAATAAGTATGCGAATTAATTTAAAATACTTTTGTTGGATGAAAGTTGTTACCTCTCTAATGAATACGTAAGATTCATTTGAACATCGACACCTGCATTGTACTAACATCAAATAGCAGAAAATCTTCCTAGTTCTTGACTGAGTAACTAGTAATATTAATAAAAATGAAACCAAGGTGTCATTACGCATAAAATATTTTCTTTCAGAAGATATTAAATAGCTCACAGGCTCCCCTGCCTTATCCAGATGAAATCCGTTACAAGCCGCTATCAAGATTCTACATCTACATCCATACTCCGCAAGCCACCTGATGGTGTGTGGCGGAGGGTACCTCTATCGGTTCTCCCTTCTATTCCAGTCTCGTATTGTTCGTGGAAAGTAGGATTGTGGGTATGCCTCTGTGTGGGCTCTAATCTCTCTGATTTTATCCTCATGGTCTCTTCGCGAGAAATACGTAGGACGGAGCAGTATACTTCTTGACTCCTCGGTGAAGGTATGTTCTCGAAACTTCAACAAAAGCCCGTACCGAGCTACTGAGCGTCTCTCCTGCAGAGTCTTCCACTGGAGTTTATCTATCATCTCCGTAACGCTTTCGCGATTACTAAATGATCCTGTAACGAAGCGCGCTGCTCTCCGTTGGATCTTCTCTATCTCTTCTATCAACCCTATCTGGTACGGATCCCACACTGCTGAGCAGTATTCAAGCAGTGGGCGAACAAGCGTACTGTAACCTACTTCCTTTAGTTTCGGATTGCATTTCCTTACGATTCTTCCAATGAATCTCAGTCTGGCATCTGCTTTACCGACGATCAACTTTATATGATCATTCCATTTTAAATCACTCCTAATGCGTACTCCCAGATAATTTATGGAATTAACTGCTTCCAGTTGCTGACCTGCTATATTGTAGCTAAATGATAAGGGATCTTCCTTTCTATGTATTCGCAGCACATTACACTTGTCTACATTGAGATTCAATTGCCATTCCCTGCACCATGCGTCAATTCGCTGCAGATCGTCCTGCATTTCAGTACAATTTTCCATTGTTACAACCTCTCGATATACCACAGCATCATCCGCCAAAAGCCTCAGTGAACTTCCGATGTCATCCACATGGTCATTTATGTATATTGTGAATAGCAACGGTCCTACGACACTCCCCTGCGGCACACCTGAAATCACTCTTACTTCGGAAGACTTTTCGCAATTGAGAATGACATGCTGCGTTCTGTTATCTAGGAACTCTTCAATCCAATCACACAATTGGTCTGATAGTCCATATGCAATTACTTTCTTCATTAAACGACTGTAGGGAACTGTATCGAATGCCTTGCGGAAGTCAAGAAACACGGCATCTATCTGTGAACCCGTGTCTATGGCCCTCTGAGTCTCGTGGACCAACAGCGCTAGCTGGGTTTCACACGATCGTCTTTTTCGAAACCCATGCTGATTCCTACAGAGTAGATTTCTAGTCTCTAGAAAAGTCACTATACTCGAACATAATACGTGTTGCAAAATTCTACAACGGATAGACGTTAGATATATAGGTCTATAGTTCTGCACATCTGTTAGACGTCCCTTCAAGATTAAGTAGATATTCCACCTAACATCCCCGCAGATTCCTTAATAACTGAAACATTGGAGGATCTTGCTGAAGAGATGATTTCTGTAGCAGAATAATCCATAGAATGTCCCATAGGGATAGAATACTGGGTTGGATGGTTGATTTGTTGATTTGGGGAAGGAGACCAAACAGCGAGGTCATCGGTCCCACATCGGATCGGGGACCGCAGGCTTTGACACATCGGCATAGTATTCTGTAGATTCCAACCTTGCGCAATCCCGTAATGTCCCACGCAGAACCAAACAGAGCACCAATTTGTGCTGGTGGTCGGAAGATTTCTCTAACAGGAAGTTTGCTTAGAATTTTGCCTAATCTCGACGAAATGTTGCCGACATTTGGAAGGGACGCCCTGACCTTTAAGAGCTGCTTCTCTTCTTGTCCTTGTGAGTGGTCACATTGCTTCCTCCGTGAAGCTGTGCTGACCTGATGTAGAGAATACGTAACATCTTCAAAAACATGTAGGTGTTCCAGAGCTTTTGGAAGGCAGTCTATCAGACATAGCATGTGCCCGTTGCACCAGTGTTCCAAGGACGCCCATAGTCTAAATTTCAGTTTTCACCTGTTTGTTGTTGTTTTCATTAGTTGTTGGAAAATACAGCCAAAGATTAAAGCAAAGAACAAATGTAATATAAATGTGAACATCCGTCTGAAGGTGAATCTATCAGTTCGAAACCGGTAACTGATGTTATTTGTATAAATGAGTACCATTATTAACAGAGTGTGATTGCTGTTTTCTTCTTTGCAAGAATGAGCTCGTAAAAATTTCTTATTTGCTCTCAGAACCAAACAGTTTCAGGTGGGGAACTTTGAACGTTATAATAAAGTATTTATTTTCTAATTTGTCTCATTTTTTTGTGCGATACGGTGAGCAGCTTACTCGTGTGGTATCAGAATACCTTCTCAGCTTTTTGGATACAAATCAGTTATGTGCAAACAGCGTTGTGTTGCTTTTTCACTCTCCCGACAGTTGTAAGATTGGTACGTAGTCTGCAAAACGCTGAGCAGGTCACTCAGCGAAAAGCGACTGACTGAATGCAAAATGACTATATTAATCCAATATTACACGTTTAGGCGTTTGCCATCATCAGATACCCAGAAAATGTAACCAGTAGACACAACAGTTACTTTTTGTAGACGTAACAAATGGCTCAAATAGCTCTGAGCATTATCGGACTTAACTTCTGAGGTCATCAGTCCCCTAGAACTTCGAACTACCTAAACACTAACCTAAGGACATCACACACATCAATGCCCGAGGCAGGATTCGAACCTGCGACCGTAGTGATCGCGCGGTTCCAGGTAACAATTATGAGCAATCTTACGTAGCCTCTAAGTTCATGTCATAATTACTGTGTGTGTATGTTTGAGTGTGTTTTCCTGATGACAAAAGTGAACACGCTTCAAAAAATTCAGATCGTTGGATAATTTTGCTCTTGGATAAGATGGCGACCCTGAGGCTATATCTGGACCGGCTGTTTTGTTCTAATAAGTGGAAAAACACTGGTATATGATCGGCTGTTTCGTTTTAATTGGAGCCAATGTCTGAAGAAATGAAACATTTCCTTGTGTAGTGACCTACATCATAAATGGGTGATGTGGCTTGATTAAGATGACGTAGAGAAAGGGGTGAGAGTTGAAAATTCCTGACGGTAGGTAGCCGACATACCATGGGTAAACGGATAACATAACAAGAAGTCACATCCCCTGAATGAAATTTTCAACCTGCAGCCTAGTGTGTGCTGATATGAAACTACTTGGCACATTAAAACTGTGCGCTGAACCCGAGACTCCAGCTGCCTTTCGCAGGCATGTCTGCACAATATCCTTTCTTCCAGGAGTGCTAATACTGAATGTTCGTAGGAGAGCTTCTGTTAAGTCTGGGATGTAGGAGACGAGGTAATGGCAGACTTAAAGCTGTGAGGACGGGTCGTGAGTCGTGCTTGGGTAGCTCAATTGGTAGAGCACTTGCCCGCAAAAGGCGAATACCCGAGTTCGAGTCTCGGTCCAGTATACAGTTTTAATCTGCGAGGAAGTTTCGGATCAGCACACACACCGCTCCATAGTGAAAATTGATTATGGATACATCGCCCAGCCAGTGGCTAAGCGACCTCTCCGCAATACCCTTTGTTCCCGGAGTGGTACATCTGAATTGTTTGCACGAGAACTTCTGTGAAGTTTGGAAAGCAGGAGACGACGTATTGGCAGAATTTAAGCCGTTTTTGGGTTGCTCAGTCAGTAGAGCACTTCCCGTGAAAGGCAAGATACCGAGTTCGAGTCTTGGCCCTGCACACAGCTCTAATCCTCCAGGAAGCTTCATATCAGCACAGACTAAACTGCAGAGTGAAAAATTCATTGAGGGAGTGTGAGTAGTTACGTTATATGTTTGCCCCTGGTATGTCGGCTACCCAACTGCCAAAGGTCAGGATGAACCAGTTTATCCCATAGTCTTCTTACTGATCTTATTCGCCAACTTTTGGAATTACAGCTATTACTGTTTAGTGGCACACACTTTTTTCAAACACTTGGGTAATACCCATGTATCTACTGTGTGCATTTGCAGATTCTGGTCATAATAATTTTCTTTTGTCCTAGGCAGTGAATCTTCGTATATTTCTGCATTTACTGGGGTCACACTTATTTTTTGCCACAGAGAAACGCACTTGACTTCGATCCCGCCCTTAACATAAATTCGATTTACCTCAGCACAAGCTATCTAATTTCGTTATGCTTCTTGTAATAACCCGCTATGAAAGATATCCCCCATGAACCATGAACCTTGCGTGCCTCAGCGATACAGAAAGCCGTACTACCACAACGGAGGGGCACCTGTTGAGAGGCCAGACAAACGCGTGGTTCCTGACGAGGGGCAGCAGCCTTTCCAGTAGCTGCAGGGGCAACAGTCTGGATGACTGAC